>NW_028261382.1:1351735-1386735 GCF_051295495.1 Thamnophis sirtalis
ATCTCTGCTTCCTCTGGAAGACTCAAAGCGGTTGTGTTTCACTCAGCATCTCCTGAAAACAGGTGGTTCACCTGAGCTCTGAAGTCCTTCCTCATATCTGGCTGGCTTGTTCGCAGGTGTAACCTGAGAGCTGTCATGAAGTGCAGGTGTAGAGTTCAGGTGGGGCGGGGCTGGGTGAGAGCAACCGCCTTCCCATTTGCCCAGGGTCGCCCATCTCTTCGCTCCAGAGGTGTGGCCATCCGTACCACAGCTATCAACCAACAGGAGGAAGCCGAAGCAGAGAGAGATTTCTTAGCTAGTTCGGTGACCTTTTAGAAGACAGGTGAGGTTTTTAGCAGCTTCACAAAGGAGATGTGGATTAGATGTCCCGGTGTGGGTTAGCTGAAGCATATTTGTGCTTCAGAAGACAATCCCTGGATGGGTGGGGACAAAACGTTCCCAGGGTAGAGGAATCAGGCAGTGGACAGTTTTTGGAAAGAAACTCAACTCTGGGTTCAGTTGCCAACCTGCTTACCTGGGAGTAGATCTCACCGGATTCAATAGATCAGGCAAGCAGAGAAGAGTCCTCCGGGATTGGGCGGCCTATAAATTCAATAAATTAAATTAAATTAAGAACCTGATTAATGGATCAGCAAGATCGGTGAGGCAACTTTGCAGTTCAACCTTCAGAGGGACGTCTGAACAGTGACCCCTCCTGCAGTTTTCTAAGTCCTCCTGTGAAATATTGAGTAGAAAACATCTTAGCCCCACTAAATGCGACAGCCACTTCTTTAAAAAACAAACAAACTACAGTATAACTATTATTTTTAGTAAAATATTAACCAATGAAAATCATGGGGGAGCTGCAAAGTTCATAACTGTGAAAAGGAGTCATAAGCCACATTTTTTTCAGCGCCATTGTAACTTTGAACCCTCATTAAAAAAAAAAAAAAACCTCTTGTACGTGAAGGACTTTGATTCCCCCCTCCCCCTGTTTCGGCTAAAAAGTCCATCAACCCGTGGAACGGAAGTTGCCTTCGGAAGTTGTGGGAGCTTCATCCCTGGAGGCTTTCAAGAAGAGACTGGACTGCCATTTGTCAAAAATTGTGTAGGGTCTCCTGCTTGGAATGGGGGACTTAGAGTAGATAGCAATAGCAGTTAGACTTATATACCGCTTCATAGGCTTTCAGCCCTCTCTAAGCGGTTTGCAGAGTCAGCATATTTCCCCCAACAACAATCCGGGTCCTCATTTTACCCACCTCGGAAGGATGGAAGGCTGAGTCAACCCTGAACCGGTGAGATTTGAACCGCCGAACTGCAGATAGCAGTCAGCTGAAGTGGCCTGCAGTGCTGCATTTAACCACTGAGCCACCTCGGCTCTAGATGACCTATAAGATCCCTTCCAAGTCTGTTATTCTATATTCAATGGAAGAGAAGTTGCCTTCAGAAGTTGTGGGAGCTTCATCCCTGGAGGCTTTCAAGAAGAGGCTGGACTGCCATTTGTCAGAAATGGTGTAGGGTCTCCTGCTTGGGCAGAGGGGGTTGGACTAGATGACCTCCAAGGTCCCTTCCAACTCTGTTAACTCGTTAAAGTCTTCCCATAGCTGCCTCTTCACTGGGGCCTGTAGGTCACCGTGGCTGCAGCTGGGAAGAGTTTTCCCAGAGACTTGGAAGCGGCAACATCGGTTGGTTGGTAGAAGGTGGGCCCTCTCCTCAAGTTACCTCTCCCCCCCCCCCGCCTTCTTTTCTCCTCCCAGAATCAAGCCAGGTATAGCAAACAAGGCTAACGTGGCTTCCTGAGTTGGCAGGACCAGAAACGGTCTCTCCTCTGACAGCTAAAATTGCACCTGAAATGCTACTCAGATGATGCTTTAATGAGGCAGACGGTTCTTTCCTATTAATAAATTACCAGCAATCGCTATCCGATTCGAACCGGCGGCGTTTTTACAAGCCCCACCTATGTTGAAATCTTCTACTTCGGCTATGACGAAAATCCACCTTCCTATTCAAGCCGAAGAGGAAAGGCGGCCCTCCGAAAAAAGTACCTGGGTGGATTTATGAGAAACAATCAAGGAAGGACAATGGACTCAATAAATTGCCCAACGGATCCATACCAGAGAATCTTGGCCAACCTGAACGAGCTCCGTCTTTTAACCCCTTCCGTGTTCTACTGAGATGTGATATTCATTGTTGCTCTTGCAGCCACATTGGGTGTGTGTGTTTGTGTTAAAAAATGAAAACCATATAGCAATAGCAGTTAGACTTATATACCGCTTCATAGGGCTTTCAGCCCTCTCTAAGCGGTTTACAGAGTCAGCATATTGCCCCCAACAACAATCCGGGTCCTCATTTCACCCACCTCGGAAGGATGGAAGGCTGAGTCAACCCTGAGCCGGTGAGATTTGAACAGCCGAACTGCAGAACTAGCAGTCAGCTGAAGTGGTTGCAGTACTGCACCCTAACCACTGCGCCACCTCGGCTCATATGCAAGTGGGGGGGGGTTCAGGGGAGGGATAGCAGCTTGCAAAGATTGGGGAGGTTGAGATAGCCTTCTTTGGGTTGACCCAAGTCAAATCAGATCCCGATCAAGAGGATCCTCACTAGATGAGCTTCTTGACAGTTACAGAATCGTAGGATTGGACGAGGCCTTCAAGGTCTTCTGGTCAGGCCTACCAACTTGCCTCCAGAGGTTGTGAATGCTCCAACACTGGAAGTCTTTAAGAAGATGTTGGATAACCATTTCTCCGAAGTGGCGTAGGGTTTCCTGCCTAGGCAGGGGGTTGGAGTAGAAGACCTCCAAGGTCCCTTCCAACTCTCTTATTCTGTTCTATTCCCTGGGAGAAGCTGGAGTCCTCAGGGTCCAGATTGACTCTCTTGCCCCTTCAGTGAAGAAGGGTTGGGAAGGAGGAGATGAGGAACCATCTGAGCTGAAGAGGCAAATAAGTTTCCCCATCGATGTTCCCGTCGCAGGTTAGTCTAGACCAAGAAAGTTTCAGGACTCATCGAAAGTTTTTCTCCAGGAATCTCTAGAGGGGTGGGGGCATCCTGGGGTGTGTGTGTGTCCCAAGATGCTCAAGCTATGTGTACCAACTACATTCAGGTGAGCCTTGACAATAAAACATCCTGTTTCAACAGGACTACAAACACAGTTTCTGGATAAATCCCAGCCGTAAAACTTTGTGATTGTAACTGTGATTCATTCTCCTTTATTGACACTGAGATAAGTTACCTGGACCAGGATGTTGGACCAGGTTGTATGACGTACCTGGGATAGATACAGTTCACGCACCACCGGTTTCCAGCGAAGGGACCTCAGGAGGGCAAGGATACCAGCTGTTGATGAGAAGGAGGAGGTTCTTGAGTTTCGACTTTCTCCGAGAAAAGAAAAGGGCCTGTGTTACCAGGTGTTCCGATTGGGAAACCAACACCCCCAGTTCAGAAACTGCAGATTGTGGGTTTAAAGTTGCGGAAGTTTTCAGACCTTCTGGGATGCAGTTGGTCAACCCCCTGCAGAAGAAACGGTGTTGGAGGCAGACCTGTTTCCCAACTTACCTGGGCGCTCTGCCTTGGCTGGCCAGGTGTCTGTTAGCACCTGTGCACCAGGTGTCCCCTTTCCGTGCTGAATTTTTGTGGTTTTGGACTTGTATTGTTTGCCTTTTCGGGAGTATTTATGCAACGTGGATCCTGGACAAGCAGAACAAAAGATGACAGGCTTTTGACTCAGATTTCTAGCTTGGAGACGGGAGTGGCGCACAATCCTTCAATTTCTCAACCTTGGCAGCTTGAAGATATATGGACTGTGACTCCCGGAATTGGCTGCATGGGGGATTCTGGGAGTTGACGTCTTACACACCTGCAGCTGCCACGGTTGAGAAACATTAAAGGGGAGCTGTGAAAGAACGAGAGTGTGACAGATGATGTTTTGGCCTGTAGATGGAAAGAGAATTGGGGCATTCGACAGCTGGGGGGGGGGGAGGAGGAAGAGATCGGAGGGAGTTTCAATGTGGGTGAGCAGCTGTCACAGAGACTTCAGGACACAAAGCCATCACTTCTGGACAAGACGCACAATTCAAAGGCCACCACCCCAATGTAGCCCTCCACTTCCAGTTTGACCTGTTGACCAACAACCGGCCACATACCTCCCTTAGACCAATAAGATCGCACAGGATGGGCCTTCTTTGGGTGCCTTCAGTGGGACAATGCCGGCTGGCGACGCCTAGGAGTAGGGCCTTCTCTGTTGCCGCTCCGGCCCTATGGAATGAGCTACCCCCAGAGATCCGGGCCCTACCCACTCTCTCATGGCCTTCCGTAAAGCTATCAAAACCTGGCTTTTCCGGCAGGCCTGGGGCTGTTGACCTCTTGACTGAGGTCCAGGCCCCTCTGATTGGGTGTCTGTTGTGTTCCTTTTTAACTTGTTGTGTCCCATTGTTTTTAATAATTCTTTTTAATTCTTTTTTCATTTCTGTAAGCCGCCCGGAGTCCTCCGGGATTGGGTGGCATAGAAATTCAATGAATGAATGAAAGAATGAAAGAATGAAAGAAAGAAAGAAAGAAAGAAAGAAAGAAAGAAAGAAAGCTGGGCATCCCCCCCCCAAGAGTTGTACTATTGTGGCACCATAACCCATCCCCCCAAAATCAGGAAAGGAAAAAGCAGAAGGATGTAAAGAGTCCTTTTTCAATCCTACCAAGAAACAATTAGGGGGAAAAAAAACATCCTAACGTGGACACGTGCCCACTGTTGTCATTCCCAGGGCAGTGCTGGTTTGCCATTGATCAGCCGTGCCATACATCATGCTCTCAGTCAACCCTCAGTGGTTCTCCAAACATTGCTTCCCATTGTCCATTGTCCTGAAAGTCAAACCCTACTATTGATCTTGGCAGTTGTACCGAGAAGGAGTGCCAACTTCCAGGAGATCCGTGTCTGCAACCCATGGATTCCTTCTGCTTCCCCGCCCCTCCCCCTCTCTACCCACCTATCCCCAAAACGAACGTAGGTCTGGAGTAATGGGCATCGTTCCGTGGTTCGATGATGGAATGGCCAATTGGCTCCTCCAAGGGAAAGAGGTCTCTGTGTTACTCATTGCAACTTGAGTCCTGAAGGGGAAAACTCAGAAGTTGCGTGTGCAACACACCCGCAGTTGGCACGGGTTAAAATCTAAAGGGAAGTAAAGAACATAGTCCTCGTGGGGGTATGAATTCAGAGGCTGGATTCAGGCAGAGGAGATCAGGTTTGAGCCGCTGGTTGGGCAACGTCTGCTTGACCTCCTGGGGGCCATCTATAAATATGCCATGATGAAATGAGCCGAGGTGGCGCAGTGGTTAGGGTGCAGCACTGAAGGCCACTACAGCTGACTGTTATCTGCAGTTCAGCGGTTCTAATCTCACCGGCTCAAGGTCGACTCAGCCTTCCATCCTTCCGAGGTGGGTGAAATGAGGACCCGGATTGTTGTTGGGGGCAATATGCTGACTCTGTAAACCGCTTAGAGAGAGCTGAAAGCCCTATGAAGCGGTATATAAGTCTAAGTGCTATTGCTATTGCTAAATGCCCTCCTGCCTTGAGCACACATTGCAAACTGTAGCCATGAATAATAATGGGCAATCAAGCTCTGTAGAACGATAATCACGCTGCACGACAATGAAGGATGGGCTGCGATATGAAGGCTACCCAACACCCTCAATGGTAGGGCCAGCTATGTGGGGTGCAGGGAGATTCCTCCAGTGGTGAAATTCAATTTTTTTTTTTTTACCACCGGTTCTCTGGGCATGGCTTGGCATGGTGTGACTTGGTGGGCATGGCAGGGGGGAAAGGGTACTGCAAAATCTCCATTCCCTCCTCACTTTGGGGCCAGCCAGAGTTGGCATTTTGCCGGTTCTCCGCACTACTCAAAATTTCCCCTACCGGTTCTCCAGAACCTGCTGGATTCCACCCCTGAGTTCGTCCCATTCCATCAGGACGGCGGAAGCCACAGAGTCCCATGCCCCTCCTCCAACATTTCATTCCAACTAACTCAGTTATAGGTTGCTTTGGTAAATTAATCAGCACGTTCCCCCATTTCTACTTTATACCTGCTTGCAATGCGAAGCTAGAAAGGCTGCTGGTTTGCATCACCAGGAATGGCCTTTAGGACTTTGCTCCACTTAATTTGGCATTGTCTATGCCAGGCGTGGGAAACTGTGCCAACTTCATGACTAGGGGACTTCCACTCCCAAAATGCCAGCAAGTCATAAAGTTGCCATAATTGCCCACTTCTGGTTGGTGCTTCCCTCCTCCTCCTCCTTCTTCTTCTTTTCTTTCCTTCCTTCCTCCCTCCCTCCCTTCCTTTTCCTTCCTTCCTTCCTTTTCTTCCTTCCTTTCCTCCTTTCCTTATTTTCTCCTCCTTTCCTTTTTTCCTCCCTTCCTCCCTTTCTTTTCCTTCTTTCCTCCCTCCCTTCCTTTTCCTCGCTTCCTTTTCTCCCTTCCTTCTTTTTCCTCCCTTCTTTTTCCTTCCTTCCTTTTATTCCTTCCCCTTTCTTCCTTTTCCTTCCTTCCTTCCTTTTCCTTCTGTCCTTCCTTCCTTTTCCTCCCTTCCTTTGTTTTCCTCCCTTCTTTTTCCTCCCTTCCTCCCTTCCTTTCCTCCTTTCCTTTTTTCCTCCCTTCCTCCCTTCCTTTTTCCTCCTTCCTCCCTCCCTTCCTTTTCCTTCCTTCCTTTCCTTCTTTCCTTATTTTTCCTTATTTTTCCTCCTTTCCTTTTTTCCTCCCTTCCTTTGTTTTCCTCCCTTCTTTTTCCTCCCTTCCTCCCTTCCTTTCCTCCTTTCCTTATTTTTCCTCCTTTCCTTTTTTCCTCCCTTCCTCCCTTCCTTTTTCCTCCTTCCTCCCTCCCTTCCTTTTCCTTCCTTCCTTTCCTTCCTTCCTTTTCGTTCCTTCCTTTCCTTCTTTTTCCTTATTTTTCCTCCTTTCCTTTTTTCCTCCCTTTCTCCCTTCCTTTTCCTTCTGTCCTTCCTTCCTTCCTTTTCCTCCCTTCCTTCGTTTTCCTCCCTTCTTTTTTCCTCCCTCCCTCCCTTCCTCCCTCCCTCCCTCCCTCCCTCCCTCCCTCCCTCCCTCCCTCCCTCCCTCCCTCCCTCCCTCCCTTCCTTCCTTCCTTCCTTCCTTCTTTCACCCTGTCCTGTCCTGATTTGGAACTCTGCTTCCAGGGTCCTGCACCCAGGCAGGGAGGCTTTGTGCAAAATCTACCTGGAATGTAGGTTATGGAATGGCGCCACCTGGTGGCAGAAGAGCCCATTTAGCATTGCAACCAGAAGTAGCCAAACAGGTGAGAGCCATTTTTTTTCCTTGGGGGGGGAGCAGATTTTTCTCTCCCTTCCTGCAATGCCTTTCTGCTGCAGATACTCCACGGAGAACATATTTGAATATAGAAGTACTAACTATAGTGGGGGAGTGTTGGCTGCCTGGGGGAATCCTGGGAGTTAAAAGTCCACCCGTCTTAACGTGGCTGAGCTTGAGAAACTTTGCTTTAGAACTGATGTGGTTTCTGGACAAATTCTCAATTTGTTGGCCCGTTTTTCCTTTCAAGAACTTTCCTCCCACAGAGCCAACTTTGCTTGCAGCTGGGCAGGTGATGCCTTCCTGGCCTTAACTCTTCATGCTACTCTGAAATGCAACTCCTCACCTCAACGTTTCTCCAATGCAGCCGTGAGGCTCAGCTGGACCTTCTCCCTCCGTGCCCCGTTTTGCCTGAGAAAACGGGCTTGGCTGAAGACATGATAAAACATCGGGGGTTTCGTTCCAAGAAAAAGAGATTAAAATGAAATAAAGCGGCGAGGTGAATCATCCGCTCGTCAGGAAGCACTGTGGAATTTAACAGCCAGCCTTAGCACTTTTGGGTAAGAAAAAGGCGGATATTTTTAGCCCACTGGAGGTATCAGAAATGTTGGTTTACGGAAGAACAGATGAAAATGATTCCGAATGAAAGGTGCAGCTTTGCTGCGTAAGTCCCTGGAGACCGTTTGCTACATGCTTATTTTAATAAATCCGTGCAGATAATACTCAGGGTTGCCATTTTCTGCGTCAAAGTTAAATGAAAAACTTGAAGTATCTAGGAAAATCCCCCAAAATCAATTTAAAATATGATTTGACTAAAGTTTTTAAAATCCACGCAGTGGGATAGGCCAGGGTTTTGACCTGGCTCCGGTGCTGGTCGACATCGTTTCAGTGAGGTTAGGGGGGAAAAAAAGAAATCCATTCTTAGGATAGAAAAAGGTGCTCAACAAATAGGAAGACCCTCCGAAGGGAAAGGGGACCCCAACTCCCTTCAAGAGAGGCTGAGGGTTCAGAGGCATCTTGCCACAATTGAGCAGAAATCCCCTTTAACCAAACACAGCTTAAGCAAAAGGATACCGTATTTTTCAGAGTATAAGATGCACCTCTCCCCCCCTAAAAGAGTTTGGAAATGTTGGTGCATCTTATACACTGGTGCGTTTTATAGTTCGATAATTACGGTTATTAAAATATGAGAAAAGAGGATGCCCAATTATGAGATGGGCAGTCTTGTCTCCACAATCTTACTTCTGAGAAAGATCTGGGCATCTGGATAGGATGTACAGGTAATTCTTGACTTACAACTGTTCATTTAGTGACAGTCCAAAGTTACGACGGCATTAAAAAAGTGACTTAATGGCCATTTTTCAGAGTTACCATCTTGGCAGTATCCCTGTGGTCACTTACCTGCGTCCCAAGGTTGTGTGATCCCCTTTTAGCAGTTAGACTTATATACCGCTTCCTAGGGCTTTCAGCCCTCTCTAAGCGGTTTACAGAGTCAGCATATCGCCCACACAATCTGGGTCCTCATTTCATCCACCTCGGAAGGATGGAAGGCTGAGTCCACCTTGAGCCGGTGAGATTTGAACCGCTGAACTGCAGATAACAGTCAACTGAAGTGGCCTGCAGTGCTGCACCCTAACCACTGCGCCACCTCGGCTCTCTTTTGCAACCTTCTGGCAAGCCAAGTCAATGGGGGAATCCAGGTTGACTTCACAAGGGGGTTACTAACTTTATCAACCGCAGTGATTCACTTAACAACGGTGGCAAGGAAGTTCGTAAAATGAGGCAAAGCTCACTTAACGTGTCAGGCTTGGAAGCCGTCTTTTACAGTGGGCCTCAAGCCTGCTACATATTCGAACATATTCTACTTTGGGAAACTGGGCGGGGGTGATTGTATGGAGCACGGGAGATATGTAGCCATAACAACATTCTTCTTAGAAAGCGAAGGTCATCTTTGTCTCTGCACCTGACCGGAACTGGATGGGAGGAATCTGTTTTCATGGCAGTGGGAGATTGGGCCATGGGATGGACTGGTGGATGTGGGGGGAAAGATCTTGAACTTTCAACCTGGTGGGGAAAACTGAGAAGCTTTCAGATTCGCGTTTTCCCAGATGTGCCAACGTGGCTCTCTTCATCAATTGGGACTTTGAGGAATCCTTTGCCTCAGACTCTGATTTAATTTTGGAGGCTATTTGGAACCCTGACATAATGAGTGACTCGCTTAACAATGGTCCACAAATTTTGGGCTTAATTCTGGTAGTAAATCGAGGGCTATCTATACTAAACCATGAATAAATTATAAGCACTGAATAAGCACAGCCACGCAGACGCTCTCCCACTGGGCCAGGTAATTCAAAGTTTCCAAGGGGCTTGGCGTGTTATGTAAACTCTTGAGTAAGCACTTATAAAGTCTACCCCAAGAGTTCCCAACTTCGGCAACTTCAAGACCTGGGGAAATTTAGCTTGGCCACTGGTCCACATTTATGACCGCCGCAGAGCAGGGGTGGGTTCCATCACGGTGGTAGAGCATTCAAAAGTCTTCTATGTATGCTTTTTTGGGGGGGGTCCGCTGGGGTTCACCTGGGCTTCGAAGGATAAAAGAGGATGGTGCTGTCCAACTTGGATCTTGGAGAAGACTCCTTAGAACACCATGCATAGCCAACGAAGCAAACCAACGGATCAGTCAACAAATCTGCGCATTGGCTCAGCACATCACCCCAGAGATGTCCTTGCCATTGACTAGTTCTCTCTCCTGGGGGAACTGGGGACACCCGAAAGGAAAGACAAACAGCCAAACTCTTGAGGAAGGCAATTCTTTGGGGAGGTTTCTTGACGCAAGTGGGAGGTTTGTTCAAAAACACAACGTTGACTGGGCTCTCCCTGGACTTCCCTCCTTACCGTGGATCACCAGAAGAGAACATGTGGAGCTCAGGGTTGAACTGTGGGGTCCTTGGTTCTCTGGGAGCTCAGTGCCTTTCCTGCAGATCTTCCATGACCCCATGATGATGTTTCCTAGTTGGGAAATGAAGCATCTGCAAGGAAGCCACCAAGCTCACGGAGAACCCAGGACCCCGCATCGCCTTGAAGCCGGGAGATATGGGGCTCAGCCATGAAAGTCAGGAGAGGGGAGATGGCCTTGGTCCTCAGCTTCAGTGGTGGCTCATTTCAGCAGGAACGTACTTCCTCCTCTTCTTCCTCTCCCCCTCCTCCTCTTCTTCCTCTCTATCTCCCTCCTCTCTATCTCCCTCTCCTCTTTCCTTCTCTTCTTCTTCCTCTTCCTCCTCTCTCCCTCTTTCCTCCCCTTCCCTCCCCTTTCCCCCTCTTCTTCTTCTCTATCTCCCTCGCCTCTTTCCTCCTCCCCTCTTCCTCTTCTCCCTCTCCCCCTCCCCTCTTTCCTTCTCTTCTTCTTTCCCTTCCTCCTCTCCCTTTTCTTTTCCTCCTCCTCCCTCCCATCCCTCTTTCCTCCTCCTTTTATCCCTCTCTCCCTCCCCTCTTTCCCCCTCCTCCTCTTCTTCTCTATCTCCCTCTCCTCTTTCCTCCTCCCCTCTTCCTCTTCTCCCTCTCCCACTCCACTCTTTCCTTCTCTTCTTCTTCCCCTTTCTCCTCTCCCTTTTCCTCCTCCTCCCTCCTGTCCCTCTTTCCTCCACCACTTCCTCCTCTCTCCCTCTTTTCTCTTTCCTCCTCCTCTTCTTCCTCCTTCCCCCTTTCCTCCTCTCTCCCGCCCTCCCTCTCTTCTGTCATTCCTCCTCCTCCTCCCCCCTCCCCTCTTCCCTCCTCCTCCTCCTCCTCCCCCTCTCCGTGCGCGTGAAGGCGAGGGCTGGGCGGGGGCTGCGGCCGCCTTCCTCCCCCGCCCGCCGGCCGCCCGGTCCCGTCCCGTGGCTGCTCCGAGGAGGAGGAGGCGGCGGCGGCGGCGGAGGCGGCGGCCGCCCTTGCGCTTCCTGCCCAGCCGGGGCTGAAGGGCGGCGGGAGGGGGCTCCGCAGCCCCGCAGCCCCGCCGCTCGCCCGCCCGCCCGCCTCCGGCCCGGCGCCGGAGCAGCAGCGCCTGCATTGCAGAAGCCGCCCCGCGCCCGCCCGGTCCTGCCCTCCGCCCGCCAGCAGAGCGGCCGCAGCAGCCTCCGCCGCCGGCCGGGAGGAAGGAAGGGAGGAAGGAAGGAGCGAGGGATGCCGGCGCAGCGCTTCCCCGCGGCAGGTAAGGCGCGCCAGCCAGCCCGGCTCAAGCCCGCGGCGGCCCTGGGGGCTCCGGGAGGACGGAGGGACCGGGGCTGGGAGGGGGCCGAGAAGGGGGGAGGCCGGGGGTCCGTCTCGCCCCGCCGCCCCCAGGCCTGCGCGCTGCGGCTGGGCTGGAGGCGGCTCCCGGCGCCGGACGCCCCCCGACCAGCTGCCGGCCTCAGCATCTTCCGCCAGCCGGCCTGCTCTCCACCCCCCCCCCCGCGGGATGCAGCAGGAGGGGCCGCTTGCCCAGGGTTGGGGGGGAGGGGGGAACGGGGTGGGTGGAGAGCAGGCCGGCTGGCGGAAGATGCCAGGATGCCACCCTTGGCTGTCCCCGTTCCTATGGCGACCAGGTGAGGACCAGGCCTCCTCTGGATGCAGCTGAAGTTTGGCATCAGGTTTGGGGGGAGGGGGGGCTCCCCTGGAAGGTCGGCTTCCTTGCAACCCCCCCCTAATTTATTTTTAATATGGGGCCCCTTGCTCTGACCTGGTCCAGTGACGTCATAAAGCAAGAAACTCCTGCTCCATCATCATCCCCCTCCCTCCCCTCCCCCCCCCCAGTGCAGAGAAGGGGCCACAGTGCAAATGGGCCAACCTGGGATTGAGTCTTTAGAGCCCTTAAGACCCTAAGTGACCAAGGGGCAATTTTAGATCAAGTGGGATGATGGGTTTACGCAGGGATCCCTAGGAGAAACGCTGGATTTTAAGCCATGAAGGGAAGCTGGGATCCATGGTGAGGCATTAGCGGGGAGCCCATCTTCATCTTCCTGCAGTTTTTATTTTTAATTTTTGATGGGGATCATTCCTGGCTCACTTCACCCCCAGTCTAATGCTTAATTTCGGCCTTGGATGCAAAGAGTTTCTCTCCCCCCCTCTCTTTTGAGAAACGCTGTGGGTGACTTTGGACAAGAATCCCACTGACCCAAATTGAGAAGCTGAGCTTGGAGTGAGATTTCAGTTCAGTTTTGCATCCCTGGGTGTCAAAGCAGTTTCTCAGCCTTATTTTCCCAGCCTGTGAAGGAAAGGTGTTCTGAAGGTGATCTCAGAGAGATAAATCATAACCCTGGGGTGTGGGGGGTGGGGGAATAGCAGCCAGGGATGGGAGCTGTTTGTGTGTGTGTGTTTGTGTGATTTTAATATTCCCTTGCGAGGCAAAATGACCTCTAAATTCATTTTTTACTGATAAAACAAAGGTTAGGCCAGAGAGGTGAGTTTTTAATCCTTTGTTGGGAAGGTGAGAATACCTGGACTTAAATAACATATTGCAGACTGCTTAAGGCCTTGTTGTCAGTAGGTAAAGCAAATAATGCACCTTAAGGCTGTAATTGTCTTTCAACTTCATATCTTAAAATAGTCTGTATCATTGGGGAGATGTTTTAAGACATTATTTCTCAACCTTGGTGACTTGAAGGTGGGTGGACCTCAACTCCCAGAATAATGCTGGCTGGGGGGTTCTGGGAGTTGAGATCTAACCACCTTCAAGTCTCCAAGGTTGAGAAACTTTGGTTGAAGACCTATAATAACCCCCCCACGAATTGCAATTTCTGAGGGCGCACGAGGGGTTGAAGTTAGTCTGTAGCTCAGACGCATTAAAAAAAAAAAGATTGTTTTTAGGGAATCTCCAAGGAGCACCATTTCAACTCTTCCTGATTTGTCAACCTAAGTTCATTTTCAAGTAACAAATGCATGCATCATTTTTTTTGGGAAGAGAAATCCTGGTGTCTTGTTAGTCCTGAGTCAAAACAGTCGATGTGAGGCCTTCATTTCCCCACCAAATGCTAAGACAACCATGTTGATGCTGATGTGTGTCTGTGCTATTAAACATGGCTTCTTGGCAATAAGGAGACAGGGCCAATCTTCTGAGAGGGCTTGATTTATGCTTGTCGTATTGATTAAGTCTTCCTTCCCCAAAATATAATTGCGGGGGGTTGCTAATGGTATGGAAAACCCTGTAAGATTTTGCTTCCATTTTCCTTCTTCCCTCCCAGCTGTTTTCCATTCCCCTAACAGTCAGCATTTGCAGGCTGCTAAGTACAATTTGCCCTTCCAGAGCAAAGATTCCCATTTCCATTTGTTAAAAATAGCTAAAAATATCCCTTTTGCAAATCTCTGAAATTTCCAAGTTTTTGCATGGATGTTATCTTTCCGGCTGCCTTAGCAAGGATACAAGGCTGGTCATCAGAAACCGAAAAGGTGATGAATCCCAGAAATATTTGCTAATGTGCTTCTCTTTTCCACGATTTGTGATCACGCTGCAGTGTGGAAAAAAAACTAAGTTTGTGCCTTTTCAAATAATGCTTACCTTAGAACCTCTGTGTGTGCGAGCATCCATCACTCTCTGCCGGTGCACTTATATAATCGCTTTGCTGGTAAATTTCAGATTATCCAAGGGTTTTTTAAGGTGTCCCCCAGTCATACTGATAAATTAGGAATTATTAACGCTGCAACCTCATGTCTGCTTAGTTGGGGATGAAATCTCCTCTTGCTTACTAATGTCTGGATAATCAGTTACTTTGGAAGTATATTAGACAGGCATGGTCGTTCCTAAAGAGAAAAGAAATAGGAAAGTTTCGTTTTCTTTCTTATAATTATTACCCTGTAAAAAAGGACTTCCTCGGGATAGTTTGGATGAGAGCTAAAGGCATTTTGGAGAACACGGTTGCGAAGTATTTTAAATTCTCTTTAGCCTACCAGGATTCCTAATGAAACGCGTCCCTGAAACGATTGCAGGAAACGGTAGTTCAACTTGGTGAGATCTGAAGGAAGCATCGCGGCTATAAATGTTTAAAGTCTTGGCCACAGGATGTGTTTCATGTCAAAGGTTTCAGTAGCGCAATCGTTAAATCCGAAGCCTGCCAGAGAGAGTTAAGTTCCTTCTTTGTAGGTAAACAGGCCACGGGAAGCAGATTTCGCTTCTCGCATTGATTCATGGCCAGGTTGTAAATTGATGTCCCAAAAACGATGGTATTGTTTTCCTGAGGAATTTTAACTTTTCCGTGCCGAGACCAAAAGAAATCCAAAATGCACAAGGAAAAAGGTAGGATAATTTTATTCTTTTAATCATGAATCTTTTTCAATATTTTTGGTCCCTGCATATACATATTTATGGCTGTTTTATGTCATCTAGGTATGCAAATAAGAGGACTAGCTATTAACATTGCATAACTGAATCTGTCTCTCTATAAAATGTAATGAACTCTGATGATGGCAGCAGTTTTCATGTTCTCTCTTGCCATTCAAGATTCTGACCAAAAAGCCTTCTCTATTTTATCCTTTCCGGGGATTTTCTCTCCCTCACGTTGATTTTGGAAGAGTCAACATTTAAACCCGTTAACCTGCGTTTGCTTTAGCAGACCCTAATGCAAATAAGCTTCCGATAGCAAATGTTTTTAGGACTGGGAAAGCCAAAAATAAATAATGCTTCCATGTAAGCGCCAATAACACCCCAGCGATGCTGTCAGATAAGTTGGAGATAGGTTTTTTTTTTTAAAAGAAAAGAAATGGACATTATTTCTTGGAGGCTATTTATTGGAATTATTCAGTGCCTTGTTTCATTTCTTTGCATGGAAGTGCTGTAGAACGATAAAAGAAAATGTCATCTGTGCATGCAAACTGTGGTTTTTCAGTTTTGAGGGTTCAATTCCCAGAATTCCCCAGCCAGGGGATTCTGGGAGTTGAAGTCCACACATCTTAAGATTACAAAGGTTGAAAAATTATATATCCCTATAACTTCCCAGATTACTTCCCCTTAAGTATTAGGTATTAGATCTTGCTAGACAGATATAAACTAAGTAGCAATCTCTATCTATCTATCTATCTATCTATCTATCTATCTATCTATCTATCTATCTATCTATCTATCTATCTATCTATCTATCTAGCTATCTAGCTATCTAGCTATCTAGCTATCTAGCTATCTAGCTATCTAGCTATCCATCCATCCATCCATCCATCCATCCATCCATCCATCCATCCATCCATCCATCCATCCATCCATCCATCCATCCATCTATGATTTGTACTGATAATAAATAAAGGGAAACTAGTATAGATCTATTTCAAGCTATTTATCTCAGCTAGCCATACTATTGGGATTCAAACCTGGGCTGTTTTTACATGTTAGGCACTTGTATTAGCCTCTAAGCCTGTGTTTCTCAACCTTGGCAACTTGAAGATGCCTGGACTTCAACTCCCAGAATTCCCCAGCCAGCGAATGCTGGCTGGGGAATTCTGGGAGTTGAAATCCAGACATCTTCAAGTTGCCAAAGTTGAGAAACACTGCTCTAAGCCATAAGCTCTCCTCCCTTATATGTAATTTATATATTGGGTAATGTGTCTATTCCCTGTCCAGTCTCAATTAAATAGCTATGATGTAGAACACCTGAGTTCACATCCCATTCCTACTATGAACGGGTCCAGATTTTTTCCAGGCTTAGGAGAGGACCTTCTGGACAGTACGATGGACCATTCTGGAAGACTAGTTTATGGCTGAGCAGCCCCAGAGCTTTAAAGATTTTCCAGGGTGATTTAAAGTTTGCTAAACTAGCAGTTTTGGTCTTGGGAGATTCCTGAGTCAACCTTCTTGAAATCCCGCATGGCAGAATTATAAACCGCTGGTTGATATGTGACAAAGTGGATTGCAAGTATATCTGACGCTGAAAAACATTAAGATCAGGACTCCATTTTCCCCGAAGGCTCCACTTTAATCAGATTTAATCAGATGTTGATCTATATTTTAAATCCTATTGACTTTAAAAGCTCCAACACAGTGTTTTCTTACTGTGGCCATGTTTAAGATGGGTGGACTTCAACTTCCAGAATACCCCAGCCAGCTGTGTTGGCTGAGGTATTCTGGGAGTTGGCTGGGGTATTCTGGGTGTTGAAGTCCACCCATCTTAAACATGGCTTCAGTTGGAAAACACTCTGCTAGCTGAATAGCTTACCCAAGTATTTTCTTTATGCCTTCATAAAGGCATAACTATATGTGGTGATGTCCAAGTAGTAACACATGGAAGGAAGGAGGCAATAACATAGATTAGGGTGCCTTTTCCACCCTCCGAGAAGGGGCATTTGGAGATCAATATGAAGCAGACTTTTTAAAAAAAAAGACATTATGTAGTTGGAGTTTGGAGTTTATTCAATTTGTAGGCCGCCCTATTCCCCAAAGGGACTCAGGGCGGCTGAACAAAGCCAAGGGAGGGGAAATTACAAAAAGTAAGACAAAGACAATCAGACAATACGAACAATTTAAAAGCACAACAGACACAGCAAATTCGAGTAGTAGGGGGAACTCAACCCCAGGCTTGCTGGGACAGCCAGGTCTTCACGGCCGTCCGGAAGGCCTGAAGGGTGGAGAGGGTCCAAATCTCCACGGGGAGCTCGTTCCAAAGGGCCGGGGCAGCCACAGAGAAGGCCCTCCTCCAAGTAGTTGAACCTATACAAACCTCTGTTGCTCTTGGTACCAAAGTTTCCAATTATATTTGGATTTTCCGAGTCTCCTCGGAGGGGGGACATCAAACGCTGAGGGTTGTTTTCTTTTGCATGCATATTTGCTGCTGGATAACCTAGATTTTCGGAGGAGTTCATAATTTCTGAACATTATTTATGAGATGATTCCAGGTGTAAAAATTGATGACGGACATTTTAGGTCGGAGAAGCTCTGCAAGGGAAGTGAAATTAATTCTTTGAAGAGAAGGAATTGCTTTATGGGTTCTTTTTTTCGTTCAGGTGTCTTTTCTTTGGGACACAGTTTATTCCGGGAGCAGAATTGTTTTGTAAAGCTTTTGGGAGAGTTTTATTAGTGAGTTTGTTGATGGTGATTACCAAATTTCCATTATTTCATAGTATGTCCATAGTTCAGTGTTTCTCAACCTTAGCAACTTGAAGATGTCCGGACTTCAACTTCCAGAATTCCCCAGCCAGCAAATGCCTGTGTTTAGGACAGTGTTTCTCAACCTTGGCAACTTGAAGATGTCCGGACTTCAACTCCTAGAATTCCCCAGCCAGCGAATGCCTGTGTTTAGGACAGTGTTTCTCAACCTTGGCAACTTGAAGATGTCTGGACTTCAACTTCCAGAATTCCCCAGCCAGCAAATGCCTGTGTTTAGGACAGTGTTTCTCAACCTTGGCAACTTGAAGATGTCTGGACTTCAACTTCCAGAATTCCCCAGCCACGAATGCCTGTGTTTAGGACAGTGTTTCTCAACCTTGGCAACTTGAAGATGTCCGGACTTCAACTCCTAGAATTCTGGGAGTTGAAGTCCGGACATCTTCCAAGTTGCCAAGGTTGAGAAACACTGCCATAGTTACTTCAAGAAGGATCTGACTGTGAGGGAACATCTGAAGATAAATTGTGAGTGTCACCAGGTACTTTAGTCTTGCTAGTATGTTTGTCTTGGCTGATCTGAGTTGTGCATCCCTTGGGTGTGTTTCTCGAGATTTCTCAAGACTTTCTCAACAATCTCCCAAGAAAAATGTTCGAGATGCCAGAGTCATTCACTTCTTAATTAAAGCCGCCAAATGTAGAAGGACATTTTGACTCGCTTCCCATGGGCTTCAGAAGGCTTTATGTTGAAATTCTTTGGTTTTTGAAAAACCAAATTAAAAAGCCACATGCTTAGCAGATGGAGAAACGTTGACCGGGTGACGAATGCCACCATCTCGGCTCACCTTCCTTCCATAGATGGTCCATCAGGATGCATATGCTGAAAGCTGAATTCTTGTCCAGAATGGGCACCAGAGTTCCATGAAAAATGTAAATATTTATGGCTTTCTGAAGAGGTTGACCTCAACGGCTACCAACCTGGGAGTCAGATTCCTCCTTGGTTTCCAGAACTTCTACAACATCTCCCCTGTCTCCATTTCTACTTTCCTTTCACACAAACAGACACACCAGAAGAAGTTCTTGGAGGCTGGTGAGGAAGAAAATGTCTTAGCAGAATGAAAGAGTTGGAAGGGGCCTTGGAGGTCTTCTAGTCCAACCCCCTGCTCAAGCAGGAGACCCTATACCATTCCAGGCAAGTGGCTGTAGAGTCTCTTCTTGAAAACTCCAGTGTTGGAGCAGCCACGATTTCTGGAGGCAAGTCGTTTCCCTGGTTGATTGTTCTCACTGTCAGGAAATTTCTTCTAAGTTCTAGATTGCGTCTCTCTTTGATCAGTTTCCACCCATTGTTTTTAGTCGTGCCTTCCGGTGCTTTGGCGAATCGGTTGACCTCTTCTTCTTTAGGTGGAGATAGGATTGACTAGATTTGAATGTTTGTGGATGAACGTTGAAGAGTGAAAATCAGAAGGAAGGAATTATTTGCAATTATTTCTTTTCAAAGAGGTCGTTTCTTTCTTTTCTGTTGATTTCACATTTTTCTCCTCTTGCAACAAATCTTTTTCCCCTTGCAAAAGATCCCCTTTTGGGATCTTTGCCAACAATTTAGAAATGTTTCACAAAGGTTAGAAACCTGAAGACCAGCAATTTGTGTGTGTGTGTGTGTGTGTGTGTGTGTGTGTGTGTGTGTGTGTGTGTGGACAGCTTAATTTTCCTTTGGTTGTTTTGCTTAGATTCTGCACTCTGCAAAAAAAAGAGAGAGAGGCTTATTTGAACTCTCAGTCAATCAATCAATAATATTTATTTGGTCAATGACCAGCAGAAATTTACAAGAACACAAAGTAGAGCAAATAAATGCAATAATGTAGTAACAACTAGGAGTATCAATCATAGAACACAACAGTCGCTACTCTATTACTGTGTTAATAA
The DNA here is from genome assembly GCF_051295495.1 of Thamnophis sirtalis. Classification (NCBI taxonomy): domain Eukaryota; kingdom Metazoa; phylum Chordata; class Lepidosauria; order Squamata; family Natricidae; genus Thamnophis; species Thamnophis sirtalis. The sequence goes on from NW_028261382.1 coordinate 1,370,968, forward strand.
AGTGGTTCCCTGGGTGATAAATCTAAAACATTAATGAGTACAAAATAAAAATAAACCCCACATATCCCCTACAATTTATATTTGAACTCTAGGGGGGAAAAAAGAGGGGTGATTAATATAAAACAAATTAGTTTTACCGTATGTGAACTTTTAAGACTTGTGGACTTCAACTCCAGCTGAGGAATTCTGGGAGTTGAAGTCCACAAGTCTTTAAAAGTTTCACAAGGCTGGAGATCTCTGTTCTAGGGGAAAGCTAATGCAGGTTGAGAAGACTCCTTCCCGTTAGGATGCTGATGCACAGGTGTTCCAGCTGCAAAGAGTCTTTGTATTTGCAGGAAATCTTATTAGATAATCCTTCTAGCTGAAAACAGCCTTTCAGCATGTAAGCAGATGGCGTTTCTTGGCTTGTAGTTTTCGCCCTTCATTTTCTTTTGGTTGGATAAAAGGGTGGCATTTTAGTACAAGGGGATAAGCAGCTAGTGCATGTGGCAAAGTTAATACATGGATGGTTATCATACGTGATACTGATTCCTCCTCCTCTTCTTCTTCCTCCTCCTCCTGCCATATCTGTCATTGGATGTTGGCAAGCATGTGAGTGATCCTATTTTTATCAACAGCTGCGCAGAAAAGTGCTGTCCAAACCACTTCTCTTGCAATAGCAATAGCAATAGCAATAGCAGTTAGACTTATATACCGCTTCATAGGGCTTTCAGCCCTCTCTAAGCGGTTTACAGAGTCAGCATATCGCCCCCAACAACAATCCGGGTCCTCATTTGACCCACCTCGGAAGGATGGAAGGCTGAGTCAACCTTGAGCCAGTGAGATTAGAACCGCTGAACTGCAGATAACAGTCAGCTGAAGTGATCTGCAGTACTGCACCCTAACCACTGCGCCACCTCGGCTCTAGATAGATAGATAGATAAGAGATATAGATAGATAGATAGATAGATAGATAGATAGATGGATGGATGGATGGATGGATGGATGGATGGATGGATGGATGGATGGATGGATAGATAGATAGCAATAGCAATAGCAATAGCAATAGCAATAGCAGTTAGACTTATCTACCACTTCATAGGGCTTTCAGCCCTCTTTAAGCAGTTTACAGAGTCAGCATATCGCCCCCAACAACAATCCGGGTCCTCATTTCACCCACCTCGGAAGGATGGAAGGCTGAGTCAACCTTGAGCCGGTGAGATTTGAACCGCCGAACTGCAGAACTGCAGTCAGCTGAAGTAGCCTGCAGTGCTGCATTTAACCACTGTGCCACCTCGGCAAACCTTGCCCACCTCTGATAAAGCCTCATTCAAAGGCATTGGTCATTATTACCATCTTTGGGATATTCCTTGTTTATACCTTCTGGGTGCTCTTTGTTATTTATAATGGGTGAAGGCCGATTTCTTGTTCCCTGTTGTTCCCAAGTCTTAAGATCCAGTTTGGGAACCCATCCAAAGAAAAGTGATTTAGGGGACAAAGGTTTGGACTGCTCAGGTGTAACAAACATTACACAGAATGTTCTTAGATGTCTTGAAGATCATCAGAAGGGGAAAACAATTGACCTTGGAAATGTGGAGTGGTACGTGGGAAAAGCCTTGGAAGACTGGCGCAAAGAGATGCTCCCTAGGGAACCGTCAGATAAGAGACGTCGTTGCCCACAGCTGCATAGTGGGTGGAACAAAAGGCTACTTTGCAATTCTGAACATTCACTAAAGGAACTGTTGTTAAGTTGAGGACCTACACATCAAATAAATATTATTGGCAAAACCGATGAGAGATTAAGGATCACTCTAGAAGCAGGAGTAGATCTACATTCCTTTTTCCCAAGTTCGGATGTTGCCTCTTCTAAGGCTACTGAAGAATAGATTTTATATCTGAATCATCATCCAAAATCCATACAGTAAATGATTAATCAGCAACCATTGCTGGACAGCTCCCTTTAAATGCCCCTCCGCTCCAGAGGAAAAAGCTCCATGCCGATCAAATATTTCATTATTTAGGAGGGTTTCGTTAATTAAAAAAAAAAAAAGGAAAGGCACTAATATTTTTTTGAGTGGGGGAATCAATTAGTAACAAGGAACAAATCTCATACTACCCTGTAATTCCTCCTTCTTGATCTCATCCTGGCCAATAAAAGTAATGTGCTTGGAACCTCTTGTGAAGTTTTGCAAACAAAGGGACTTAGGAAATCCCTTCCAATTGAGGAACCCCATCCAGAAAAAAAAAAAGAGGAAGGACATCTGAAGCAGCGGAAAGATCAAAGGAGACTTAGCATTGTTGCATTTAGGATATTCTCTCTTCACTTTAAACATCCTTTGACACCCGAGAAGGCAGGCAAAAGAGCTTCATCTCAAGTTAAAATGTGCTCCATGTTAATTCCAACGCCCCCCATTGACTGCAAAGGCCGTGCAGCGTTTCAGGGAAGGGCCTTCCCCATGATTAACCCCAGACAGGATGGAAAGGATACCCAGGAGCCGAGAGCCACACACCAGGCGTGTTTTTAAACAGAGGCCCATTCCCCAGAACAAACGGAAGCCTAAAGAGATAACTACAGCGGCAATTACTTTCTCTGCTGGAGCAAAGCATTTTCTGGAATATTCCATCGATAGTCATTTGCTCTTGAACGAGAGAGGAAAAAGGAGCTGTGGATGATCAATCAAGAAAGCGCACGCTTCCAAGGGGTGGGTGCGGGTGGGGAGAGCCCAACTTCCAGAGGAGTGAACGCCATGCACTTAGTCAAAAGAAAATCAATACATAGCCAGAGAGGCTAAGAGTGCCGTCCCCTAAAACCTCTCCAGTCCTCGAAAATGATGGAGTTCAAATGCAAGAGCATCTGAGGGAGGGCAGGGGGGGAAGAGAGGGAGGGAGCAGGAGGGGAAGAGAGAGGTGGGGAGAGAGGGGGAGAGGGAGAGAGGGAGGGAGAGAGAAGGAGAGGGGGAGAGAAGGAAAGAGGGAGAGAGGGAGGAAGAGAGAAGGAGAGAGGGAGGGACATAGGGAGAGAGAGGGAGATAGAGAGGGAGAGGGGGGAAGAGGGGGGAGAGGAAAGAGAGAGGGAGGGAAGGAGAAAGAGATAGAGGGAGAGGGAGGGAGGGAGAGGGAGTTAGAGAGGGAGAGGGAGGGAGAGAGTGGAAAAGGGAGAGGGAGGGAGAGGGAGAGAGGGAAAGAGAGAAGGAGGGAGGAGAGAGGGAGAGAGGGAGGGAGATAGGGACAGAAAGAGGGAGAGGGAGGGAGAGGGGGGAGAGGAAAGAGAGGGAGGGAAGGAGAAAGAGAGGGAGAGAGCAAGGGAGGGAGAGTGAATGAGAGTGGGAGAGAGGGAGGGAGAGAGAGGGAAAGGGAGAGGGAGGGAGAGGGAGAGAGAGGGAGGAAGAGAGAAGGAAGGAGAGGGAGAGAGAGGAAGAGAGAAGGAGGGAGGAGAGAGGGAGAGAGAGGGAGGATATCTCTATCTCTATCTATCTATTTATATTAAAAACCCACACATCAGGAAGAATGGAGAAAACCCATTGATTTGATACCGTTCAAGAGATATTCTGCCAATAATACAGCTTGTAAAAAGAGATTGGTATGGAATTTTATTCCCTCCTGAGCTTCTGATTCAGGTTGCCATGATCACAGTTGCCAAAGCCGACCCACAAAGGTGCCAATTGTTGTTGTCTCTTCGGCCAGCTCCCTTTTTTTGGTACTCGCTCGTGATGTCAGTGGGGCTCCAGGTCACCTGGGCTCCCCTGGTGTTGACCCCCAGAGGGGAATTCGAAATAAATTTAGCAGCCTGGCAAAACAGAACTGCAAACGAAGCAACAGAAAGAGGGACTGTGAGGAAGAGAGGAAGACGGGAGACTAATAATTAAAGGTGTATTTCCAAAAGCTTGAAAATGGAAAAGGAAACGTTTTTACTAACCGTGACCAAGTAGTCCCCTGCAATTCCCACGCAAGAAGAGACGAGAGCTTAGCCTATTATTTGATTTAAGAACAAAAGTTAGAAACAGCTAATAGTTTTGGCATGGAGGCTTGCCTTAAAAAAACACAAACCCAGTTTATCCGCCCCATCTTAACATCACCGATGTTGAGAAACCCCGAAGCAGTGGGACCGATCATGCAATCTTCCCCTTCCGCCTGTCTCTTTATTCTTCTTTATCTTACAAAGTATGCGTCCCCCCCCCCAACTCCTTCATCGTTGCTTTAAATAAATAATATGCCACAACAGCTACTGCAGTGACTGTGGACTTGTTCCTAAATGCATAATGACTTCATTGAATTCTAGCTTCCTTCAAGCTCCCAGTTTTTGCCCGCTTTTCAGTAGCCTTTTTGTCTTCCTCACTGACTGCATTAGAGCCACAATAGATGGTTTATCTGAGGCATCTTTCATTAGTGCCTTTTAAATAAATAAATTTTTTTAAAAAATAAAGCATCCTGCACATTCCTTGAATCCCTTCCAGTATCTCTGCTATTTGCTTTAATGTTGTCCCTGTGTTTGGGGGGGGGGGGGGTATACGAGAGGGAGAAGGAAGGCGAGCAAGATTCTTGCAAGATTATTTCATTGCCAGATTCTCTCTTAATTCAAGAATGGCTCCACTTTCTCTGGAGTCACCCCAGAAAGTGTTGGTCGACCTCAAGGCAATGAAAACCACGTACCAAAGACTCAAAATATTTACAAAGGAAAGCAATTTGCTTCATAGAGAAAATCCTTGACTTGTGACCTCAATAGGTCAATAATTTCTGTGGCTAAACGTGGCTGTTTTTAACGTGAGACATGCCCACTTTTGCAACCTGTTTTTTTGTTGTCGTCATGATTGTTAAACCACTGCAGTTGCTAAGACAGTGTTTCTCAACCTTGGCAACTTGAAGATGTCTGGACTTCAATTCCCAGAATTCCCCAGCCAGCGAATGCTTCATAGAGAAAATCCTTGACTTATGACCTCAATAGGTCAAGAATTTCTGTGGCTAAACATGAATGCTGGCTGGGGAATTCTGGGAGTTGAAGTCCAGACATCTTCAAGTTGCCAAGGTTGAGAAACACTGTGCTAAGGGAATCATGCGATCGTTAAAGGAATCCACTTTCTCCCATTGACTTTCTTTGCCCAAGGCCCACCGGGAAGGCCCCAAGAGACCCCAGACCCTGCGTAGCTTTTACATGCCAGTTTCCAAGGGACCAAGTTTCGATCACATGACTGTGGGGATACTGTGATAGTCATAAATACGAGGACCAGTCCCAAGTTCCCTTTTGGTCATGCTGCTGTGATTTCAAACGCTCACTAAAGACAAAGTTATTTTTATTTGTTTATTTAGTTTGTCACTCATGCACAAGATAAAAGGAATAAGAATAAACGCGAATAAGAACACAGGAAATGGGTAGAAATGAATGGGGATATTAGGACAGGGACGGTGGGCACGCTGGTGCACTTACGCAGGGCCCTTTTACAATACAATCCGATTATTATTGTTAAGTCAGTTGTTGGTTTTGAGGGTTGAATCCTATAATTCATTTAAATATCTCCCCAACTCTTCTCATCTCCAAAGTTTGATTGTCCCTAAAACAGTGTTTCTCAACCTTGTCAACTTGAAGATGTCTGGACTTCAACTCCCAGAATTCCCCAGCCAGCGAAGGCTTCATAGAGAAAATCCTTGACTTATGACCTCAATAGGTCAAGAATTTCTGTGGCTAAACGTGAATGCTGGCTGGGGAATTCTGGGAGTTGAAGTCCAGACATCTTCACGTTGACAAGGTTGAGAAACACTGCCCTAAAACATTATGGTAATGGATCCGCAAATACAGGTAGTTCATTTAATGACCGTTAAACGCCATTGAAAAAAGTGACTTATGACCGTTGCACCATCCCCATGGTCCATGTGATCAAAAGCATGGGAACTGACTCACATTTATGACGGGCACAGCATCCTTTCGTAACCTTCTGGCAAGCAAAGTCAAATTCACTCAACAACTGTGTTACTAACTTAATAACTGCGGCGATTCACTTAACAACTCTGGCTGGAAAGGTCGTAAAATGGGGCAAAGCTCACTTAACCAATGTCTTAAGTTATCAGCATTTACTTTGGGGGTCAATTGTGGTCGTACGTTGAGGACTACCTGTACTTTCCAAACATGGATAAAATCTATAAAACCGCTACCACCATCGTCCTATTTTGAAACAGATCTTTGAACATTCAAAGGTGGGCATGTCCCAATTTCTATTGGAAATGAATACTGCAGTCAATTCTCTCCCTGAAGAGTAACTCACTTATCTTTAGGGATTTATACTTCAGGACGTGATGCAGTGCAGATTTTTTCCAGGGTGTGTGCTTTTTTCTTTTTCTTTTTCCATTTAGCAAAATATTTCTTGCCTGCCCAGGTAGTGAGTGGGAAATGGTGAATGTTTGTTTCCATGACTGGAAAGGGCATCAGGAGGATAACTCATAACTCATGCGGGGGCCATTCTATAGCAGCCCAAATACAATATAAACACTTGGCCACAAAGAGAGTTTTTATTGTATTTTGAGTGCTCTAGAACATGTGATAACTTGAAGGTTTTGTGGATTTCAACTTCCAGAATTCATGGCTGGCCGGGGAATCTTGGAGTTAGCAATAGCACTTAGACTTATATACTGCTTCATAGGGCTTTCAGCCCTCTCTAAGTGGTTTACAGAGTCAGCATATTGCCCCCACAGTCTGGGTCCTCATTTCACCCACCTTGGAAGGGTGGAAGGCTGAGTCAACCTTGAGCCAGTCAGACTGTGGGCAGAGTCAGCCTGCAATGCTGCATTCTAGCCACTGGGGAGAAAGGAAGGAAGGAAGGAAGGAAGGAAGGAAAGGAAGGAAGGAAGGAAGGAAGGAAGGAAGGAAGGAAGGAAGGAAGGAAGGAAGGAAGGACACTAGCAATAGCACTTAGACTTATATACTGCTTTACAGCCCTCTCTAAGTGGTTTACAGAGTCAGCATATTGCCCCCAACAACAATCCGGGTCCTCATTTTACCCACCTTGGAAGGCTGAGTCAACCCTGAGCCAGTGAGATTTGAACCGCTGAACTGCAGAACTGCAGTCAGCTGAAGTAGCCTTCAGTGCTGCATTTAACCACTGCGCCACCTCGGCTCTTGGTTGAAGTCCGCAAGTCTTAAAATTGCCAAATTTGGGAGATCACCCCCTGCTCTAGAACACCTATTTAGCTTCACGAGATACAATGAATGTGTGCGTGGCAGCTATTTTTATAGTATTATGATAAACCTAGGTTTGTTTCCACATGGACATGAAATTCATCCTCACATTCTTTGTTATCCTACATTGATCGGGGCGTTTGGAGACGTGTGAGTTGTAACGGGGGCCACAGAAGCTGTGTGTTTTCCTCTCCATTCCCATCTCTTGCCCATTGTTATCAGAAGAAATATGGGCGAAACAAATTCACAACTTGTTATGAAATTTATAACAGCGTCTTTGTTTTAGCTCCTTATAATTATGGAATTGTTTCCATGGTAAGTCTTTGAAGAAATTTCATTTATTGAGTGCTGATTAATAGGAGGGTTCTACTTACTCTTTTATCTCCTCGGTGTATAATATTGATTACAGTAAATCTGGTGTTACGGCAAGCTGAAAGTTGTTATCATTCATGTTTATACAAAATATCTGTCATTATTCATTTCGTTTTATTGCTTTAGTGAAGGCCATGTAATTTGAATGCATAATCTGCATTTTCTATCTCTCAAGAATCCGGGACACGTGATTATCATAAATTTAACTAATATTATTAAGCTTGATAAACCAAGTTGTTGCAATGGAAGTTTTATTACCTCGTTTTTGGTTTTTGGTTTTAAAAACACACACAACGATTGAAGATAAACTAAATTGTTGAGCCTTTTTCGCCGGATTGTTTTTGTATTAAAAAGAGAAGCTTTTCCATTATGAGAACATCTGAAGTGCTCAATTAAAGCAATTTTGTTTCGCTCCTTAAAAGAATAAAATAAAAAGGGCTATTTTGCTTTTTTTGCAGCACCATTACATTATATGGGAACATAAATACCAGCTCTCAATATTAATTATTTGAGCAAGGGAAGTTCTTAACAGTAGCAGTAATTCTCCTTTTATGAGGCACTAAGAATTCCAAGAGAATATATCTATACGCACGCACAGATAGATGAATAGATTGTGATGACTGCAGAAATCTCAGCGTGTGAATATTATACCGTTTCCTTCAAAGTTTCCCCGTGCATTCATTTATCAAGGCCCTGTCAGGGCTGTCTCTCCCCAAAATGCACCCCGCAGGCAGATTCTTTTCTTTCATTCGAGCCCTGAAAGGATAAGAGAAAATATCCCCCCCCCCTCTGAATGCTAGTTCTTAGACCAGTGTTTCTCAACCTTGGCCACTTGAAGATGTCTGGACTTCAACTCCCAGAATACCCCAGCCAGCGAATGCTGGCTGGGGAACTCTGGGAGTTGAAGTCCGGACATCTTCAAGTTGACAAGGTTGAGAAACACTGTCCTAACCACTGCTGGGGAATTCTGGGAGTTGAAATACAGACATCTTCAAGTGGCCAAGGTTGAGAAACACTATCTTAGACCTTTTGTGCTCATCCTTGCCATGAAATGCAAATTGGAATTATTTCGTTGTTTATTTGGCTTTTGCTGATAATAGCAGTAAACAGGCGGCACTGAAGAAGCGGGAGAATGCAGATTAACGGGATGGAATAGCCGTAGAAAAATAGAAATTGGGCAGAAAAGGAAGTGAATGAAATTTAACAGGCGTAAAGGCAGCTTTCTTTAGAATTTTCTTTTTTAACCTGGAAGGCTAGCGGTACCTGTTGGATATAATCAGCAGTACCTGGATTAAACCTGTTGGCTTTAACACAGTATTTTTCAACCTCAGTAACTAGCAGATGAGTGGACTTCAAGTCCCAGAATTCCCCGGACAGCGGACACAAAAATGTATTTATTTAATTGGTTTGTATGCCGCCCACTGTCAAGAGACTCAGGGCGGACCAAAAAGACCAAAAATAGAAAGAAGTAACTGTTGATATTCCTTACAACAGTTCAAATATATTCCAACCTCCCTAAAAATATGATCCTGTTGAAGGTAGCCCTCGATTTATGATAACAATTGACCCACACATTTCTGTTGCTAAGCAAGATCATTGTTCAGGGAGCCGAGGTGGCGCAGTGGTTAGAGTGCAGTACTGCAGGCCACTTCAGCTGACTGCTATCTGCAGTTCGGCGGTTCAAATCTCACCGGCTCAAGGTTGACTCAGCCTTCCATCCTTCCGAGGTGGGTAAAATGAGGACCTGGATTGTTGTTGGGGGCGATATGCTGACTCTGTAAACCGCTTAGAGAGGGCTGAAAGCCCCATGAAGCGGTATATAGGTCTAACTGCTATTGCTATTGCTATTTTCCCATTTTATGGACTTTCTTACCACAAGTTGCTAAGCGAATCACTGCAGTTCTTAAGTTAATAACCTGGTGGTTGTGTGAATCTTTGCTAGTTAGAAGTTAAGTTAAGTTTATTTTATTTAAAAATAAGGTCGCACAAGGGGGTCGGGACTGGTGTTGTAGGTAGTAGGATGAACTTGGTCTTCCTTTCTGGGCCGATACAAATCTCTGACTCCAGAATTTTATTTTTAACCCAGCTTCCTCTTTCCTTACAGATTCCTGGGGGGACACAGCTCGCTCTCACGGCTGACGGTCATAAAAATGAAGTAGCTTCTTCACCATCCGACGATAACGCCGCCGCCGAAACTTTACTTCAAGTTTGCTGAAAGTAAGTCAGACGAGAAGTGGACGGTTCTTCTCCATTCTTCGTTTAAGAAAGCCAAGTCCAACATTTTGGGTGCAGCCCAGATTGGCCTAGGATGAGTCACCCAGAGTCCCTTTGGGAAGATGGGCAGCTTATAAATGTGATGTATAAGTACTCAACTTACGACCATAATTGAGCCACAAATTTATGTCGTTAAGTGAAAAATTTGTTAATTTGAGTTTTGCCCCATTTTTACAATTTTTCTTGCCGCGCTTGTTAAGCGAATCACTGCCGTTGTTGAGTTAGTAACACAGTCATTAAGTGAATCTGGTTTCCCCATTGACTTTGCTTGTCTAAAGGTCACAAAAAGGGGATCACGTGACACCTCCTTCCCGGACATTGCAACCGTCATAAATGTGAGTCAGTTGCCAAGCATCTGAAGAAAGTCTTGTGACCACGGCGATGCCGTAATGGTCACAAGTGTGAAAAATAGTTCTACGTCACTTTTTTCAGTGCTGTTGTAACTTCATACGGTCACTAAATGTTGTAAGTCAAGTTGTGCATAAAATAAAGTATTAAATAAAGAGCCACTTTCTGGTAGTTCGGTGGTTACGTCTTGTGAGAGATGTGCTGTCGTTATCTGTCACGTGGCCTGTGCAACCTCATGTTAATGCTTCTCTTATCCCATACGCGATACTCATCCAATGAAGGTGAAGTTCCTAGCTCTCATGATTTCAGGAGCATTATGCTTTGAAGTGGGCGATGCTTGCAAAAATCGAGGGGAGATAAGTTCCTGCAATTTGAGTAACTACAAAACCCATCCTCTATTAGCTTCTAGTTCAATTGAAAAACGCAGGCAATACACTGCCAGAAATAGTTGTAAGAGTTGATTGCCTGAAAAAGCCAAGGGGTGTTCAGGGAAGGAAGGACAACACAAACTTGTAAAAATAAATAAACATGCCTTGATTTCTTGACTTCCCTTGATATGATTGGCCTGTCTGTCTGTCTGTCTGCTTTCTTTCTTTCTTTCTTTCTTTCTTTCTTTCTTTCTTTCTTTCTTTCTTTCTTTCTTTCTTTCTTTTCTTTTCTTTTCTTTTCTTTTCTTTTCTTTTCTTCTTTCTCTCTCTCTCTCTTTTTCTTTCTTTCTTTACCCCAAGTTATCTTCTCTTGTATAGATAGCATTGATGGAAATGTATTTTTCCGAGAGCTGGGCAGACACAAATGTTGAGATGAGGTAGAGAATTGAGAATGGACAAATATGAGTAGCAAAAATTGAGGTCCTTGACTGACCAAGCTGTGGACGATTCAAAGACAATCTTGCATCCTCTTTAGATATTGAATTATATTTAAGCCAAGTTTGTATATCAGTGACTGCATGAGCTCTGTAGATGCCATACGCTAACTAATTACATGAGCCGAAGCATAGTTCAAGCCTCCACATTGAGTTTTGGGGGATTCTGTTTCAGAAAGCTGACTTCTCACATCCTCCAGTAGGTGATTAATCTGGGATCTTCTTTCTCCCTCTTGGTAGATGGACGTCTTGTGACCTTCCTTCCTTCTGCTGCCCAGTTAGCAGCTGTCCTACATGATCCCATGACTCTTGATATGGATGCTGTCCTCTCAGACTTCGTTCAGTCCACGGGAGCAGAGCCTGGTCTAGCCAGAGACCTGTTGGAAGGTAAGATCTCCTTTATGGGACATCATCCACAGCAGGGATCCCCAAACCTTGGCAATTTGAAGACTTGTGGGCTTAGGAAGAGAGGGATAGGAGAGAGGGTGAGGGGGGAAGATGAGGTGTATAAGGAAGAGTGGTAAGGGGAGAGAGGAGAAGGAGAAAGGAAGGGGAAGTAGAGTAGAAAATGATGGAGGGAAGACAGGATGTAGAAGAGTCGAAAGTAGAGGAGAGAAGAAGATAGGAAGAGAGGGCTAGGAGTGAGGGTGAAGGGGGAAGATGAGGTCTATAAGGAGGAGTGGTAAGGGGAGAGAGGAGAAGGAGAAAGGAAGGGGAAGTAGAGTAGAAAATGATGGAGGGAAGAAAGGAGGTAGAAGAGTGGGAAGCAGAGGAGAGAAGAAAGATAGGAAGAGAGGGATAGGAGAGAGGGTGAAGGGGGAAGATGGGGTGTATAAGGAGGAGTGGTAAGGGGAGAGAGGAGAAGGAGAAAGGAAGGGGAAGTAGAGTAGAAAATGATGGAGGGAAGACAGGATGTATAAGAGTCGGAAGTAGAGGAGAGAAGAAGATAGGAAGAGAGGGATAGGAGAGAGGGGGAAGGGGGAAGATGAGGTGTATAAGGAGGAGTGGTAAGGGGAGAGAGGAGAAGGAGAAAGGAAGGGGAAGTATAGTAAGAAAGGTGGGAAGAGAAGGATGGGAGAGAGGGTAAGGGGGGAAGATGAGGATGAGGATAAGGAGGAGTGGAATGTAGAGAGAGGAGAAGGAGAAAGAAAAGAAGGGGAAGTAGAGTAGGAAAGGAAGATGGAGGCAAGATAGGAAGTAAGAGAAAGGTAGAAGAAAGAGGTGTATGGAGAGTAGAAGAGCTAATAATGGGTGTTAATCTTTTTGGGGCGTTGATGACAAGAGGAACTGATGTAATCATTATTTAATACTATATGATGCTGGCTATGTATAGTATACATGTGATTGTATGTTATGAAAATGGAAATAAAAATATGTTTATAAAAAAAAAAGATTTGTGGGCTTCAACTTCCAGAATTCCTCAGCCAGGAATTCTGGGAGTTGAAGTCCACTAGTCTTAAGGTTGCTAAAGTTAGGGACCCCTGATCCACAAAGTCTTTGCATGTTGCAGGACAGGAGCCCCCAAATATAGAAGAAGCACCTCTCTGGATTTCACCTTTAAACCTGACTAGACAACCCAATTGTGTCATCCTTTCTGAGTGAGGTCTTTACTTCCTCATGCATTATTTTGATTTGAAATGCTTCTTCCCAGCTTTCTGGTTATCTGGGCTAAATTGTCATTTATGAGTAATGTCCTTCCTCTCTTTTTAGCTGGTGTATAACACCCTCCCCCCAAAATTAGGCTTATCTTCTATAAACAATAAGTTATAGAACTGTGCATGAAGCAGGCTGGAAACCACAATAACAGCTGCCTGGCGCGCATGTGTGTGCCCAGAAGCTGAGCTTCCGGTTTCCAGCGTGCACATGTGCGCCAGTCACCTGGCCTTCCAGTTTCTGGCATGCATGCTTGCACAAAGACTAGCTGGCCACCATGCACATGCGCACCGAAAACTGGAAGCTCAGCTTCCCAGCATGCCCATACAGGCCCGGGAATTGCTCTTGTGGTTTTTGGCACTCCTGCACACGCAAAGACCAACTGGCCAGTGTGTGTGTGCAGGAGTGCCAGAAACCGAAAGAGCATCGGGTGACGGACGGCGTGCCTGGAGAGATGGCTCTGCGTGTCACTTCTGGCACATGGGCCAATAGGTTCACCATATCACAGTTATAGGCCACATTTTATCTTTACTGTCCCATGGAGAGTGTTGAATGCAACTTTTCAAGAGTGCCGAATAGAAAAGCATTTTCCCCCCCCCTCTCTCTCTCTCTGTCTCTCTGTCTGTCTGTCTCTCTCTCTTTCTCTCTCTCTCTCTCTCTCTCTCTCTCTCTCTCTGTCTCTCTGTCTCTCTGTCTCTCTGTGTTTGTGTGTGTTTGGGAAGAAATTTGGTCGGTCAAGATGGTTGTGAATCCAAACGAAGATAACTTTGAAATAATAGTGGTTTGGGGAAAATGCAACTTAACTGTTTGACGTCAGTTGCCTTTTTTACCGTGCCATTTCAAAGAAATGTCAGCTCGGAGGCCTGCCTCGTTCTCAGCCAATTTGCAGAGCCGCTGTGGTTGGGGAAGGGAGGGGAGGGGGGATGTGGTAATTTCTGACTGTCCTTTGAAAGATTGCTAAGAGCGCCCATCCTTCTGCTGTTAATGATGCCCTTCTTCAATAGAAGGAAATTAAATGCATTCTGCTTTGATAAAAACCACTAATCATCTTCGGGTGAAAAAAAAAGGCTAAAAATTACTCATATGTCATATTTTTTCCTGGGTTTTATTTTTTTGGCAGGCAAAGGTTGATCTCTTGAAACAGCAGGATATTGTTCTATCAGCTTGACAATGCCGCTTGAATTATTGCTTGGAGATAACCGTTTTGCAGGCGTAGAAATAAAGCTGCTTCTGTTGCTTTTCCAAGCAGAGAAGCCAATTGTGAGATAAAATTGTATGAAAGCATTTTCGGCATTCAAATTGGTTCCCAAAAGTACCTCCTTCCTTCCTTCCTTCCTTCCTTCCTTCCTTCCTTCCTTCCTTCCTTCCTTCCTTCCTTCCTTCCTTCCTTCCTTCTTCCCTTCCTCCCTTCCTCCCTTCCTCCCTTCCTCCCTTCCCTTCCCTTCCCTTCCCTCCTTCTCATCCCCCTCTTCTTCCTCAAATTTGCCTGTCTGTTGTACAATTTTTTTGGACTTAGAAAACGCCACCCTTCCTCCAGAATGGTTATGTCCTTATTTTAATTCAGTTATCCTTGTGTGCATGTTTTTTTTTTTAATCATCTGATAACATTTCATTGCCACAATTTTAGCTCTTCCGTTTTTTTCCCGTGTTCTGCCCTCCCAGCGCGTGGATATTGCGTGTCGAGAATAGACTGGGGAGAGAAAAGGCGGTTTAGATGCGAACAATTAAGGCAGGATGATATAATGAATACTTTAGCGGTTTATTTATTAACAGTGCGTTGAAAAATAATAAGGGTCTGATGTGATAATTCACCAGCATTCAAGAGGAAGAATTAAAAGGGTGGTAGGGGGGGAGGTTGGTCTAAGACTATAACAATGTAAAGGCAATGAACCAGTTATAAATTGAAGTTATATATTGTACGTTAGAACCCAATTTCCAGTGAATGAAATAAATGCGGCTTGTTCAAACATACATCATGCTTTATTATCTCTCTTCTGGAAAACGGCCTCCTTGCAGAGATGTGTTTAATAAAATATGCCTTTCTTTGAATTAAGCATTTTATATTCCTAGTCAAACACTGATCACGCAGCTCATCCAAAATTCTCAGTGAATTCTATTATTTGGCCATTCTAAATATTTTACAGTGTTATGAACCAAATATACTACCTCTGGCACAGCTAGTGGTCTAAATATTTGGGAGTTATTTAAAGCTGGCTTATAATGAAATATACCATGATGTTTTGTTGGGTTAGTTGGCTAATTAACTGCATCAGCATTTATGCCTTCTGTTGATCAAAAATGATATGGTCCAGGTATCTCATTGCTAGAGATAAGAAAGCTAAGAGGTCCTTTCCTTCCTGGAGGGCCACAACATGGATGAAACATGACCCGTCCAGAAACTAGGATTATTACAGCTTCTCTTTATTGAAAATGATTTAGACTCACAAAGTTGAATGGGCAGTTTTGGGGTTCACTTTCCTTTTAAAGTGATTCAGATTGTTGGGCCATCATTACTCAGTTCCATAGATAAATCATGTGAAATAGGGATTTCTCTACTTTTTTTCCCCTCCCACCGTTTAGTCTCCAAAGTAGGTAACTTCAAGATTTGCAGACTCCTAGAATTCCTCAGCTGAAGTCCGCAAGTCTTAAAATTGCCAAGGTTGGAGACTTCTGGTTTAGTTTCACTGGCTCACCCGTGATGATTTCCAGGAGAGCAAAATCACTGGATGTGTGCTCCATTTTAATCACTTTTTACGTTCTTCTGTGTAGGATGTTAGACAGACAAACATGTTTCCCAGCACCAGAACGTTCTCCACAGAGTTGGGTCTTCACATTATGTGTCCCAAAACAAGGATAATTTGAGCCTGGTCCTTTGAGTCTTGAGCAGTGTTTCTCAACCTTGGCAACTTGAAGATGTCCGGACTTCAACTCCCAGAATTCCCCAGCCAGCATTCGCTGGCTGGGGAATTCTAGGAGTTGAAGTCCAGACATCTTCAAGTTGCCAAGGTTGAGAAACACTGGTCTTGAGTGAGGACTCTTATGCTGATGTGTCCAATAATCCATTGGTTTGTTTTCTTGGCTGTCCGTGGTATTCTCAGGCGCCTTCTCCAAATAT
>NW_028261382.1:1389235-1476735 GCF_051295495.1 Thamnophis sirtalis
AACAATGACCACTTCTCTCTGGAGATGCCCATCTACACCTTTCAACTGCCCGACCTCAGCGTTTACAGTGAAGACTTCAGGAGCTTCATCGAGCGGGACCTGATTGAGCAGGCCACCATGATTGCTCTGGAACAAGCGGGTGAGATGGCCTCCAAGATGGGCTCCTGGCTGCTTCGAGGGGTTCTTGGAGCCCTCCCCCCCGTTAAAGCCCAGGATTGCTGAAATGGGGGGGGGGCTTAAATCAGGAATGAAAGCTAGAGGCCCCCTTAGCAATAGCAATAGCAGTTAGAATTATATACCGCTTCATAGGGCTTTCAGCCCTCTCTAAGCGGTTTACAGAGTCAGCATATCCCCCCCCCCCAGTCTGGGTCCTCATTTCACCCACCTCGGAAGGATGGAAGGCTGAGTCAACCTTGAGCCGGTGAGATTTGAACCGCCGAACTGCAGATAACAGTCAGCTGAAGTGGCCTGCAGTACTGCACCCTAACCATTGCGCCACCTGTGTCGGTCTCTGAAAGGTTTCAAAGGATGAGGAAAATGCCTGATTAAAACGATCAGAGAGAGAGACGAAGCTCTTGCAGTTCAAGTGGAGGCCAGAGAAAAGGCTGTTTTAATCTAATAAGACAGCAACGTGTGGGAGGGTTTGGATAAACCTTTCCAGAATCATGAATAATGGAGGACTATGGAGAGAAAGACGGTCTGCTTTTCTCTCCCCTCTTACATAATAATCTTGGAGATGTCCCCAGGAATCTGAAAGCAGTTGTTTCTTTCCCCACCCAAGGAAACTTCTACAGTCCGACAAAGACCTGGTGGAGGTTTAACAGATGATTGGGCATCCTGTGGCCCACGGGAATAAACCTAATTATCTGCCTGGAATCCTGGGCTGCTTCTGCCTCTTAAAGCCGCCTTCGGAGCAAGAGGCCTTTAAGCAATAGCAATAGCAGTTAGACTTATATACTGCTTCATAGGGCTTTCAGCCCTCTCTAAGCGGTTTACAGAGTCAGCATATCGCCCCCAACAACAATCCGGGTCCTCATTTCACCCACCTCGGAAGGATGGAAGGCTGAGTCAACCCTGATCCGGTGAGATTTGAACAGCCCAACTGCAGAACTGCAGTCAGCTGAAGTAGCCTGCAGTGCTGCATTTAACCACTGTACCACCTCGGCTCTTAAGGCAGACGAGCAGCTCAGCCTTTTGTCCCAAAGGTGCTTTTTTCCAAGAGGCCACTGGCCTTTATTTTGGTTTTTATTTATTCCTTTAATTTGTCGAACATGTACTAGATAACAGGGTATAAGTACAGACATGGAGATGAAGAAAGGAAATGAGGACAAATAAACGGGGACGGTGGGCGCGATGGTGCGCTTATGCACTCACTCCCCCTTTTTAAGACCTCTTAGGAATGGGGTGAGGTCCACAGTGGACAGTTTAAGGCAGTGTTTCTCAACCTTGGCAACTTGAAGATGTCCGGACTTCAACTCCCAGAATTCCCCAGCCAGCGAATGCTGGCTGGGGAATTCTGGAAGTTGAAGTCCGGACATCTTCAAGTTGCCAAGGTTGAGAAACACTGGTTTAAGGTTAAAGTTACCGGGGTTTGAGGATGTAACAACGGAGTCAGGTAGAGCATTCCCGGCGTTGACCTCTCTGTTGCTGAAGTCGCATTTTCTGCAATCGAGTTTGGAACGGTTCCTTTGGAATTTTTATCGACTGTTTGCTGAGTCAACCTTGAGCCGGTGAGATTAGAACCGCCGAACTGCAGATAACAGTCAGCTGAAGTAGCCTGCAGTACTGCACTCTACCCACTGCGCCACTTCGGCTTCCCCTTTGACTTTTGGGACTCAGAAGGTCCCAAGAGGAGACCACGTGATTCCCCCGGGACCTAGCAAAGGTCATAAATACGAGCCAGCTTCTGAATTTTGATCACGTCATCCTGGGGGATGCTACGATGGCCGTGTGAAAAAAAAAATGGCCCTGAATCCCTTTTCCAAGGGGCCGTTTTAACTTGGAGCAGTCGCTAAATGGACTGTTGTAAGCCAAGGATGACCTCCGATGAGGTTTTGGCACTTCAGCTCCTGCACGAAGCAGGTGACGGGCTGTTACTTCCCAAGAAAGGCGTTGCTAAAAAAATGAGAACATGCTATCTCTAATTTTATCGCTCCCAAAGGCAGCCCAGCACACTTAAAGAGATGCTTCCCGAGCGAACTCCTAATTTAGATTTAATCAGAGTAGTTGGGCGAGGAAGCGTGCGCCAGCTGCTGCTCACTCAACGCGCGTGGAGATTATCAAGGGCTTTTCACAAATTCGGCTATTAGTGCCGAGATTTACCAGTGATACATTTGCAGAAAACCCCAGTTGTTGTCGGATTAAAAGGCCAAAAGTCTGGTTGTGGTTGTAGCTCCTGAATTTCTGAATGGAATGATGCCATTTCCAAGTGGATTAAGCAACTAGGAATCAAATCATTAACCTAGGCGTGACGTTAAGAAGCGTTGGTGCTCTCTGAGCTTGGTTGTTTTCTTGCAGATGTTTCATTACCCAACTAGGGAACATCATCAATGCACTGATGGCATCTAATTGGGTAATGAAAAGTGTGCAAGGAAACTACACCAAACCCAGAGCACCACATTCATCCCTTAGCTACAAATATTTTCTTCTGTTGGTAATTAGTGAAGTTTCTCAATGAGTAACTGGAAGCTGAACTCAACGATCAACCTGAGGGTAGAGTTTATACCGGCCAATCTCTTCTCCAAGTGTCTCTCTTCTCTCCTTCCTTCCCTCCCCACAATGGATCCCTCATTACCTTCTCCGAGATACCTTCACACCTTCATTGTACTGATGGTTGATGTTTCCTAGGTCGCCTCAACTGGTGGTCAACCGCATGTACCAGCTGCAAGCGTCTTCTTCCCTTGGCCACAACTGGGGATGGAAACTGCCTCTTGCACGCTGCTTCTTTGGGTAAGTGTCTTAAGTGGCTTTGGATACAAGAATGTCAGTTGAATGTCAACCGCAACTGGTTCTTCTTCAGCGTTTACATCCATCACAGTGCGTATAGTTTTCCCAGGCTGCGGTTTTCCCAGTTGAAATGGATGGCTGTGAAAGTTGGACCATAAGGAAGGCTGAGCACCGAAGAATGGAGGCCTTTGAACTCTGGTGCTGGAGGAGAAGACTCCTGCATTGAGTCCCTTGGACTGCAAGGCCATCCATCCGGTCAGTCCTAGAGGAGATCAACCCTAAATGCTCTTTAGAAGGCCAGATCCTGAAACTCAAATTCTTTGGCCCCCTAAGGAGAAGGAAGGACTCCCTGGAGAAGAGCCTCATGCTGGGAATGATGGAGGGCAAAAGAAGAAGAAGGGGACGGCAGAGAAGGAGGTGGCTGGATGGAGTCACTGAAGCAGTGAGCTTCAATGGACTCCAGAGGATGGGAGAGGACAGGAAGGCCTGGAGGAACGTTGTCCATGAGGTCGCAATGGGTCAGACACGACTTCGCAACTAACAACAACAACTTCCTCCTTTCAAAGAGAAAAACCTGGCCTGCATCAATATTAAAAACTCTTTTCCTTTCCATTTTTACTGATTTCACCTTACAACTATTCTGTTATTGGAGTGGCTCTAACTATATTCTCATGTTTTATTTGCCTAAATCAGTGTGGAAGAGACGGATTTGTCCTGAGCCTGTGCAGTTGGTTAAGGATTTATGCCGATTCCAGGACAGTCAAATATTAGAATGAAACAGCTGGCTATTTTAGTTATTTCTCCTTCAGCCCTCTGACCTGTCCTTGAAATTCAATATTGCCATATTCAGCTTTCTCTGGGTTTCTTTAGTTGATGAGGGACAGTTTTTATATTTGTGTGTATATTGGATTTTAGCATTTTTATTGGATTGTTTTTAACCTGCTGTGAACCACTCCGACTCTCTTAGATAATATGGACGGCTGTACAAATTGAATAAAGAATAATATGGCTTCGATAGATTTTATCTGAAAGGCTTTCACACAATCAGAAGGGGCTTCACACCAAAGGAACCAGGCCTGTTATTTATCTTACTGACTACTTTCATATTTTTTTTTCTATTTTGGTTTCTTTCTGGGGAGGGGGTGTTCTTTTTGAAGACCCCCCAAAGTTTCTTTCCGCCCCTGTGGATCTCTCGTTCTTTAGATCCGGGATGGCGAATCTATGGCACACGGAGCCCTCTCTGTGGTTACCTGCATTGTTGCCAGCTGGTATTTGAGGGCACCGGAGCACTGGAAAACGGCCTGAAAATGGCTCAAGAAATGTCCAAAAACCAGCCTGTTTTTGGAGCATTTTTGGTCCTTTTGGAGGCTGTTTCAGGCATTTTCCGGGCTGTTTTCAGGCCAAAAATGGTGGGGAAATGGTCAGAAAATGTGTTGTATTTATTGTATTTGTATTTATTTGTCTTGTATGCCGCCCACTCCCGAAGGACTCCGGGCGGCTCACAATAGACAAGGGAAGGGGGAAGACTAGACAAAGACAACACTTTAAAAACAAAACCACAACATTCACAATTTCCGCGGGGCTGGCCCCAAAATGACCCCAAAATGACCTGAAAAGGCACCAAAAAATGCCCCCAAACCAGACTGTTTTCCCGAGCTGTTTTTCGGGCCCAAAACAGCCCCCCAAATAGCCAAAAAAACAGGCATGTGTGCGCTGGCCAGGTCTTCAGGTTTCCAGTGGGCACACGTGCACGCAAATGCCTGTGTGTTCTGCTTTGGGCACTTGGTGCTGAAAAGGTTTTGCCATCCCTGCTTTAGATACACAATCCTGCCTTTCTCTTGCTTTTTAGGGATGTGGGGGTTTCACGACCGAGACCTCGTATTACGCAAAGCCCTTTACACCATGATGAGGAGTGGGGCCGAGAGGGAAGCTCTGAAGAGAAGGTGGAGGTGGCAGCAGACGCAGCAAAACAAAGAGGTTGGTGTGATGGGAGCTTCCCGGAGTCTTTTCTTCTGAAAGGGCTTCATGGGATCCTCTTCTTGAGTTTGGGTTGGGTGGAAGTGGGGATGGAGAGAAAAAGGCCTCCCGTGTTTTGTCTCCCTTGGACCACAGAGGTTCTCAACGATCTTTCAGAGAAATCTGGAAGGCTGAATTGTGTGGTCTTTCCCAACATTAAAGCATGTTCTTTCCACTCATCTTTTGGTACCCAAGTTCTTCTTTTCTTCTCCTGTTTAGCTCTTAGTTGACTTTATTGTCATTACTGGCCCCTTGTGCAATGAAATTAATTGTGATCTTCAGGGTGCAATGACAGCTCGGGTTGTGGTTGCTAAGGAATGATGTGCAGTCTTTAAGCACAACATCAGGGGGCGGCTGGTCTCCTCCTTGACTTGACTCATGGCAGTGAAGATCACAAGGGGTGATGATGTGACTGCGGGAAGCTGTGACCACTGGAACTGTCTGCCTGTTGCCAAGAGCCCCGATCATGATCTCCTGTGACTGTGGGGACACTGTGACAGCCACAACTTCCAAGGACCGGCCATAAGTCTTCTTGTTGAGCCCTGTTGTAACTTCGAATGGTTGCTAAGTCTCTAAGTGAGGACTACCTGTATAGTCAAAAGCCCTTCCCTGTCTTTCATGGTTGGCAAAGCATGATGATACCCCTGATGACAACAATTGGACCTACCCCTTGGTGGGCTCCGTAGTGCCCTGGGGTCTCTGGCCTGCTGGCAAAACCACGCTTTTTGAAAGAATGTCGGGGGGACGATGACGACGGACCTTATTATTTCTGCAAGGAGGATGTTCCACATATATCTTCAGTTCCTCTCAGTTTAAAAAAGAAAGCATCTTGTGGCCTCCTTTCCTTCTTCAAAGAAACAATGGGAGGGAAGGAAGTCCACATGTGGCCACTCTGCCTACTCTCTGGGTGTAAATGGGATTTTTGGCAGAAAATCTGATTTGGGGATCCCTTGAAGTTCTGGAGGTTGGAGTAGGACAATGTTTTCCAACCAATGGCAACTTTGAGATGGGTTGGGAGTTGAAGCCCACCCATCTTAAAGATGCTTGGAGAAACCTGAGATAGGATAGAACCTTCCTCTAACTGGCCCCTCTTCTTCTCCCAAGAAATATCCCACCCCCCGCCCCTGCTTGAAGGCATCTCTGTTGTCTTGTTTGGGCTTCTTCTTCCTCCAACTATCTTTCCTTTCTCTCTTAGTCCGGACTGGTTTATACGGAGGAAGAGTGGGAGAAGGAGTGGAATGAACTTCTCAAGTTGGCCTCCAGTGAACCCCGCACTCACATCAGCAAAAACGGAGGCAGCGGCGGTGGGTGAGTGGATATTTGCCCAACTGATTTTGAGGGGGTGGGTGGGTGGGTGGGAGAGGCCAGCCAGGGGTACATTTACAATATAATAGGAAAAGGGTGCTTTGTAGGAAGTCAATACAATAATAACAATAGCAGAGTTGGAAGGGACCTTGGAGGTCTTCTAGTCCAGTGTTTCTCAACCTTGGCAACTTGAAGATGTCCGGACTTCAACTCCTAGAATTCCCCAGCCAGCGAATGCTGGCTGGGGAATTCTGGGAGTTGAAGTCCGGACATCTTCAAGTTGCCAAGGTTGAGAAACACTGTTCTAGTCCAACCCCCTGCCTAGTCAGGAAATGGTTTCAGACAAATGGCTATCCAACATCTTCTTAAAGACTTCCAGTGTTGGGGCATTCACAACTTCTGGAGGGAAGCTGTCCCAAGTCACAACTAGGGATTCTCTTCTAGCATAAAAAATACTTTTAAATAAATCAAACCACGGACCCCCTGGGAAAATTGCAGGCTTTCCATGGGGATAATCAGAAATCATGAGGACCAGAGCTGGGTTGCTACTGGATTGCACCGGTTCGGGCCAAACTGGTAGTGGACATTGGGATTGGGTTTGCTGAAGTGGTAGGGACAGGCGGCTGGCCACGCCCCTGAACCGGTTTCCCCAGTGTGTTGCTGACATCTTTTTTACTCATTTTATAATGTTCTGCGCATGCACAGAACAATGAACAGGCAATCGCGTATGCGCAAGTAACACGCTGCGGGCATGCGTGCGAGCGAACTGGCGAAGCGAACCGGCAGCTGGCAGCACCTACCCCTGATGAGGACAGATTGGTCTGCCCAGATCAGCTGAACTTCCAACTCACATATACGATCTTTTCTATCTTGTTTCGTATTATAATTTATGCTCCCCTCCCCTTCCTCTTCCCCTCTGTCCTCCGTCTCTCCCCCTTGTCCTCCCCTCCTCTTCCTTCCCCTTCTTCCTTTCTTCCTCCTCCCTCCCTCCCCCTTCCCTTCCCCTGCCTTTCTTTTCTCTCTTTCTTCTTCTCAAGAGCCAAGGTGGCGCAGTGGTTAAATGCAGCACTGCAGGCTACTGCTAGATCAGCAGTTCAGCGGTTCAAATCTCACCGGCTCAGGGTTGACTCAGCCTTCCATCCTTCCGAGGTGGTAAAATGAGGACCCAGATTGTTGGGGGCAATATGCTGACTCTCTGTAAACCGCTTAGAGAGGCCTGAAAGGCCTATGAAGCGGTATATAAGTCTACTGCTATTGCTATTGCTCTTTCTCCTCCTCCTCCCCTCTTCATCCACACTGCTTCTGTTTTCCGCTTCTTTTCAGCACTTCTCTCAGCCTCATTCTGTCTTCCTCCAAGAGTTGAGGCCTCCTGGTTTTGTACCTCTCTGCATCCTTGCCAATTAGAGATGTGTTGAAAAGTCTTTGCTGGGGTGTGTGTTCGTTTGTTTTGCTCTGCTTCAAAGGGGCTGCTTCTGACAGCTTCCTTCTCTGGAAACCAGAGCTTCACCTGTGTGGCTAGAACATTTCTAAACGTCTATCGTCACAGTTCTCCAAGGGGAACTCAGACTATCTTAAGTTGGAATGGGCTGGTCATCAGCAACTCTTCACCCCAGATCTCACACAAACCGAAGGAGCCGCCTCTTTATCAAGGGGGTGAAGAGATTTCCCCAAAGCAGAAGAAAGCAAAGAAAGCAAAGCAAAGAAAAAGGAGGAGTGGAAAGGGGAGAGAGGAGAAGGAGAGAGGAAGGGGGAAGTAGAGAAGGATGACAAAGGGAAGAAAGGAGGTAGGGAAGAGGAGGAGAGAAAGGAGGAGTGGAAAGGGGAGAGAGGAGAAGGAGAGAGGAAGGGGAAGTAGAGGAGGATGACAGAGGGAAGAAAGGAAGTAGGGAAGAGGAGAAGAGAAAGGAGGAGTGGAAAGGGGAGAGAGGAGAAGGAGAGAGGAAGGGGAAGTAGAGAAGAGAAGGACGACAGAGGGAAGAAAGGAGGTAGGGAAGAGGATGAGAGAAAGGAGGAGTGGAAAGGGGAGAGAGAGAAGGAAAGAGGAAGGGGAAGTAGAGGAAGAATGACAGAGGGAAGAAAGGAAGTAGGGAAGAGGAGGAGAGAAAGGAGGAGTGGAAAGAGGAGAGAGGAGAAGGAGAGAGGAAGGGGAAGTAGGGAAGGATGACAGAGGGAAGAAAGGAAGTAGGGAAGAGGAGAAGAGAAAGGAGGAGTGGAAAGGGGAGAGAGGAGAAGGAGAGAGGAAGGGGAAGTAGAGGAGGATGACAGAGGGAAGAAAGGAAGTAGGGAAGAGGAGAAGAGAAAGGAGGAGTGGAAAGGGGAGAGAGGAGAAGGAGAGAGGAAGGGGAAGTAGAGAAGAGAAGGACGACAGAGGGAAGAAAGGAGGTAGGGAAGAGGAGGAGAGAAAGGAGAAGTGGAAAGGGGAGAGAGGAGAAGGAAAGAGGAAGGGGAAGTAGAGAAGGATGACAGAGGGAAGAAAGGAAGTAGGGAAGAGGAGGAGAGAAAGGAGGAGTGGAAAGGGGAGAGAGGAGAAGAAGAGAGGAAGGGGAAGTAGAGAAGAGAAGGATGACAGAGGGAAGAGGAGGAGAGAAAGGAGAAAGGTTGAGAAACACTGCCCCAAAGAGATCAACCAGAAACAGCGAAGGCTGATGAAGATTGGCATTACCTTCCATTGGAAATTGGATGGGGAGAAGAGGGGTGCACCTGAATTTGCCAAAGTTCAACCCCACAGGAATCCTGGCTCTCAGATTTTGGACACGTTGTATAAGTTAGCCTATTTGAAACATCTTGCTTCCAAAACGGTTGACCTATGATGCCCCGTTTTGACCAGGGGTTAAATCCAGCAGGTACCGATGAGTTCTGGAGAACCGGTAGCAGAAATTTTGAGTAGTTTGGAGAACCAGCAGATGCCACCTCTGGCTGGTGGGGAGGGAATGGGGATTTTGCAGTATCCTTCCCCTCAGGGGCTGTCCCAAAGAAGAGGGAGTCAAGCCGTTTTCCAAAGCCCCTGAGGGCAGGTCAAGAAGCAATGGGTGGAAACTAACCGAGGAGAGAAGCAATTAACCAGTGAGAACAATTAACCAGTGGACCAACTGGCCACCAGAAGTTGTGAATGCTCCCAACACTGGAAGTTTTTAAGATGTTGGATAGCCATTTGTCTGAAGTGGTATAGGGTTTTCTGCCTAGGTAGGGGGTTGGACTAGAAGACCTCCAAGGTCCCTTCCAACTCTTCTCTTCTTTCTGGGGAAGAGAACTTTTTCAAAGCCAACCTACCCAATTCTTTCATAATAACATTGCGGAGGAAAAAATTTCCATCCCTTCCTTTAAATTATAGATGGGCTCGTTTCCTTTGGTGACAAAACGGGCTTTCAACCCAAGATACGATTGCTTCAAAGCGGTCTCTGTTTTAAAAGGAAGAAAACAAAACGACAGGTTTTTGAAGGGTTCTAGGTTGCCAGCCGCCTCTCTTAGATCTTTTTGTCTTGTTTTGGTTTTAATGAGCAAATGGGCGCCTTAAAAAAGATGTCAACACCGCCAACTTCCAGAGTTCTGTAGAGGTTTCAATGTCTACTTGCCACTTCTGGTGCCCTGGAAAGGATGATTGGTAGTTCACAGAAGGTGGCTGCGCGTGGCGGTTCTTAGATTCCAGACAGAAATATGTCTCAAAGGGGGTCTCCAAGCCCCCTTTGATATTCTTACCTGTCAACTTTATAGACAAAATTTACCTGCACAGAATTTATGTACTAAAAACGTACGGTGTTATCTAACAGATTCCTGCAATTTGGGCTAAACAGGGCTTCGTGGTTTTGTTAACTTGCAAGGCGTAAGACTGTAACTTAATCCAAGATATGGAAAAATGGAGAGGGAACATGAAACATACTTACAATGGGAAACTGTTGAGATTTAAAGACAGAATCACAAATTGGGGGCGTGTAAGGATGTATAATTATATAAATATAATGATAAGAATAGCTGGGAATTGTAACCAGGTCTACATCTCGTCCAAAATTAGGCTTGGTGTATGTGTGTGTTTGGTTTAAAAGCACAATGACTATATGTGTATACTTTTCTGTTCTATTTTTTAAACAAAGAAGGAGGAAGATATGTTAAAATCTAATATGTATATTGAAAAGGAATTATAAATACCATCAACATAAAATGGAGCTTGCTCAGAAGCTGAAATACACCAAGTAAATGAAATGAAGAGTGTGAAGTAGGGGAGAGAGGTAAGGGAGGAAGAAAGGGATAGGAGAGGTGGCAGCGAGGGGAAGAGGAGGAGAAAAAGGAGGAGTGGGAAGAGGAGAGAGGAGAAGGAGAGAGGAAGGGGAAGTAGAGAAGGATGACAGAGGGAAGAAAGGAGGTAGGGAAGAGAAGGAGAGAAAGGAGGAGTGGAAAGGGGAGAGAGGAGAAGGAGAGAGGAAGGGGAAATAGAGAAGAGAAGGATGACAGAGGGAAGAAAGGAGGTAGGGAAGAGGAGGAGAGAAAGGAGGAGTGGAAAGGGGAGAGAGGAGAAGGAGAGAGGAAGAGGAAATAGAGAAGAGAAGGAGGACAGAGGGAAGAAAGGAGGTAGGGAAGAGGAGGAGAGAAAGGAGGAGTGGAAAGGGGAGAGAGGAGAAGGAGAGAGGAAGGGGAAGTAGAGAAGGATGACAGAGGGAAGAAAGGAGGTAGGGAAGAGGAGAAGAGAAAGGAGGAGTGGAAAGAGGAGAGAGGAGAAGGAGAGAGGAAGGGGAAATAGAGAAGAGAAGGAGGACAGAGGAAGAAAGGAGGTAGGGAAGAGGAGGAGAGAAAGGAGGAGTGGAAAGAGGAGAGAGGAAAAGGAGAGAGGAAGGGGAAGTAGAGAAGAGAAGGATGACAGAGGGAAGAAAAGAGGTAGGGAGGAGGAGGAGAGAGGGAGAAGAAAGTGATGGATAAGATACAAATATGGTGTATGGGAGAGCAGAAGAGCCATTAATTGTTTTTTTGGGAGTTGATGGTAAGATGAATTACATGTTTACATTTAATAATACAACACGATATTGGCTATGTAATAGTATACATGTGATTATATGTTATGAAAATGAAAATATAAAAACTTTATATACAAAAAAAGACTGTAACTTATTATCTCACCCAAAGCGATGACGTGCATGCAGCTATTTGCATGGTAAGTAGCTGTAAACTAGGGTTGCACGTGGCCCCATAAAGTCTTAGCGTTGGCCTTCACAGCCCCTCCCAGGTATTGCTATGAAATTGTATTAGGGTTTCCCCCCCCTCCAGGCAGACAAAAGGGGAGATGAATAAGTGCAGGGCGTCCGTTTCATTCACTGTAAGTGGAACTTGGGTCCCATTTACATTCCGTGCTGGGAGAACCGGCTAGTTTTGGAGTCCAGCTCAAGGTCCTTTGGCGAAGAAGGTCTTCTCTTCCTAGTGTTGTCTCTGTTTCGTAGGGTGGAGAATTCTGAAGACCCCGTCTATGAGAGCCTGGAGGAGTTCCACGTTTTTGTCCTGGCCCATATATTAAGGCGACCGATTGTTGTCGTGGCAGATACGATGCTACGGGATTCAGGAGGAGAAGGTAAATTTCCACGGCTGTTTTGACCTTGAATGGGAAGCCCAAGGTTTCTCAACCTTGGCCATTTTAAATTTGTGGTCTTCAACGCCTGCCTCCCTTCCTTCCTTCCTTCCTTCCTTCCTTCCTTCCTTCCTTCCTTCCTTCCTTCCTTCCTTCCTTCCCTCCCTCCCTCCCTCCCTCCCTCCCTCCCTCCCTCATTTCTCCTTCCTTCCTCTCCCTCCCTCCCTCTCCCTCTCTATTCCTTCCTGCCCCTCTCCCTCTCTTCTATTCCTTCCTTCTCCCTCTCTATTTCTTCCCTCCTTCCCCTCCCCCTCTTTCTATTCCTTCCTTCCTTCCTTCCCCTCCCTTTCCCTCTCTATTCCTTCCTTCCCCTCTCCCTCTCTTTCTCTCTATTCCTTCCTTCCTTCCTTCCTTCCTTCTCCTTCTCTATTTCTTCCCTTCTTCCCCTCCCCCTCTTTCTATTCCTTCCTTCCTTCCCCTCCCTTTCCCTCTCTATTCCTTCCTTCCCCTCTCCCTCTCTTTCTCTCTATTCCTTCCTTCCTTCTCCCTCTCTATTTCTTCCCTTCTTCCCCTCCCCTCTTTCTATTCCTTCCTTCCCCTCCCTCTCCCTCTCTATTCCTTCCTGCCCCTCTCCCTCTCTTTCTCTCTATTCCTTCCTTCCTTCTCCCTCTCTATTTCTTCCCTCCTTCCCCTCCCCCTCTTTCTATTCCTTCCTTCCCCTCCCTCTCCCTCTCTATTCCTTCCTTCCCCCCCTCTCTTTCTCTCTATTCCTTCCTTCCCCCCCTCTCTTTTTCTCTCTATTCCTTTCTTCTGTCCCATCTCTTTTCTCTTCCTTCTCCCTCCCTCCCTCCAGATGCTTTTGGAGTCCTTACAATGCACTTTTAAGTCTGTAATCTGGCATTGAGATATTTATAAAATATTCTGCATTTGTTATCTTCATTTGGTTGCTTCACCGTGGGTTGATTGGCACCTGCCAGTGATACAGAAAGAACGGCCCCTACCACAAGCGCCTTAAAAGAAGGAAGACCCCCCGGGGACTGTGCCCATTGCTTATCTTGTAGTGCAGCAACTTCTTGTGTGTCTTTCACAGCCTTTGCGCCCATCCCCTTTGGTGGGATTTACTTGCCCCTGGAAGTCATGCCCAACCGATGCCATTGCTCTCCCCTGGTCCTCGCCTATGACCAAGCTCATTTCTCGGCCCTTGTCTCAATGGAGCAGAAAGATCAGCAGAAGGAGCAAGGTATGTCCGGCTTGAAATCAAAGCGACTTGTCACAAAGAAGGGATGACAGACACAACCACCTTTTAGCCCAGAACTGAGATTTAGCCAAGAATGAATCTGCGACGTGTCATATTGGAAGATGGTTAGATAGGGACCTCTGAAAGCTGCGTGTGCCCAGGTCACCCTGCATTGGGCTGATGGATTCCCAGCATAATATAGAAGTCACAATCCCGGGTCAATTCTAAATTGAAGTTTCCGATTGGTAAAATAGAAGCAATCCTTCCCCTTATCTTTCTCTTTAGGTGCTCTAGGCATTTTGCCTTTTATCAACAGTAAAAATGTCTCCGCTGTGTCTATAGTTTTTAATGAGGTTTGTTTCCCCTGAATTCTCTTGAATATTCTCCAAGAGAGAGTTGGAAACCAAGAGCAAAACGAACTCGGGAGAAAATAAAAATTTGCAGGTTATTATGGAGTTACTGAGACGATACCTGTGTCTGGAGGAAGGAAAAGACTAGTTATCAGGCAAGGGAGCCCTCGGTTACATGCACAGGCTTGTGAAAAACAAGATAATTCCTTTTTTTTTTTTGCTGGGGAAAAAATAAAGTCTTGTGGCTTTGGATTAAAATGTGATAAAAGACTGAAAACCCCGGTTTAAACTGGTAGTAGAATAACAGCACTTCATCTGCTCTTAGAAACACACAATACTGCTTTTAGAAACACGCAAGCAACTTAGAAGTGAGGAGAAATTTCCTGACAGTGAGGACAATTAACCAGCGGAACAGAAGTTGCCTCCAGAAGTTGTGAATGCCCCATACACTGGAAGTCTTTGAGAAGATGTTGGATAGCCATTTGTCTGAAACGGTATAGGGTTTCCTGCCTAGGCAGGGGGTTGGACTAGAAGACCTCCAAGGGCCCTTCAAACTCTGCTATTGTATTGTATTATTATTGTATTACTGTATTTTTGAGGCTTTTGGAAGGGGATGTGGGGATGAACTCCCCATGGGGAGATCCTTAACACACGTGTTCCTCAACCTTCCCCTCTCCTCCTTCATTCCTCAATACGCTTGGAAAATGCAGTCGGCCTGAATTTGATAGGGAAGAGACAACATCAGTCAAGTGCCATCCTTAAAAATCAAAGGAAGGCATAAGAAGAAAAATAATAACAGTAAGATCAAAGGAACCTTCTCCCCTTAGTACATTTCTCTGACAGGACAGGTGGTAAACAAAGCATAGGATGAAGGGAACTGATCCACACCTCTTCCAGACATTTGGGGGAGTGGGAGGGGGGGAAAGGAGAAGGAAATTGGCAGAGTTGACTTTCTCCAAAGGGAGCCTGTGTTTCGTTTTCTAGGCTGCCTCTGATCTGAAGTCCTCCTCTTTCAATATTAAATGAACCTTCACTTCTGCATGAGGTTTTCATGTGAAGCAGATGATGGATGTTGAGCCTTCTCATCTCCACCCTCCTCCCCCAAACCTTGTAGCATCCCTTGCAGGAAAAATCAGAATTTAAGGCTTTCAGGAAGGCCCGAGAAATCTCACATTTTCTCTCTGGACCTGCCTTTATCGATCCGATGACGCTGAACGTCCCTGTGGCAAGAGGTGGGTTCGGTCCATTTCGGCCGAATAGGTAGTAACTCCGTGTCCGCACCGCTTCTATGATTGGTACCACCATCTAGATTTTCTGTTCTGCACATGCGCAGAACAATCTTCATTTTTAATTTTAATTTTAATTTTAATAAATTTTAATAGTTTTAATTTTAATAGTTTTAATTTTAATAGTTTTAATTTTAATAGTTTTAATTTTAATAGTTTTAATTTTAATAGTTTTAATTTTAATAGTTTTAATTTTAATAGTTTTAATTTTAATAGTTTTAGTTTTAGTTTTAGTTTTAGTTTTAGTTTTAGTTTTAGTTTTAGTTTTAGTTTTAGTTTTAGTTTTAGTTTTAGTTTTAGTTTTAGTTTTAGTTTTAGTTTTAGTTTTAGTTTTAGTTTTAGTTTTAGTTTTAGTTTTAGTTTTAGTTTTAGTTTTAGTTTTAGTTTTAGTTTTAGTTTAGTTTTAGTTTTAGTTTTAGTTTTAATTTTGATTATTTTCATTTTCATTTTTCATTATTTCATTTTTATTTGCTTTTTAATGTTGTGCGCATGAGCAGATCGATTTAAATGAAAATGTGCACATGTGCGCACGGGAATTTTGTTTACTACCGAACCGGTCGTAATGGCATCCAGAAACCCCCCCCCCAACCTGCCGTGGTGGGATTTTACATCCTCCCACCGGTGTTTTCTTTCAAGGGGCTTTTCCTGGGAAAGGCAGAATTGGCTTTCTCGATTTCTAAAGCCTGCTGGTGACGGTGAATAAGGGCCAGGCCGAAACCCTTTTTCATCGTGGATCGGTGGCCAATGTATTCCTAGAAGCCTTTTTATTCCACGCGTTGTCAGTTCAAAGACACAAGTCCTCCTTTCTGCCCTGGGCCTGGCTTCCCGTGATGGGAGAAACCCCAGGGCTCCTCTCCCAGAGCTGCTCAAAGCCTCCTTTGATTTCCCCAGAACAAGGAGACGCTCTGAGTGGGAAGGGAAGCTGTGGCGGTGGGTGGCTGCCTACTTAGCCACAACGCGGGATTAGATGATCCTTTTTTCTGCCAGGTTGTAGGAGATGGTCGGAAAGAATCGGGGGAGAGATGGCAATTGTCATCTTGTATGTATGTATTTGCGGTTGTATTGGTCAAGGGATTGAGGAGCAGTGGGCAACCCAACTTCTCTAGGGGAAAACGGATGTTTGTTCGAATCAGAGCCATCGGGGATTGCAAAGATAGAGCCATTTTGGATGAGCTAATACTGTATCATCAGTAAAAATTCTAGAGAAGGTCTTCTTTAAAACATTCCAGATTAAAAGAGGGAGGGAGGGAGGGAGGGATGGATGGATATATATATATATGTGTGTACACATATATATTTGTTATATTTATGCTGATAAATAAATAAAGGGAGACTTGTATAGATCTATTTCAAGCTATTTAGCTCTCATCAGCTAGCCATACCCAAGTTTTTGGGAATCGAACCTGTGCTCTATTGCCTCCCAGGCAGGGAGTTAACCATTTGAGCTACAGAGAACGACTCCTTTATCAGCCAGCCAGGGTGGGAGGTATATACTTAAAGTCACAACCCCTGGTATGCCCAAGTATTTATTTATCAGCATAAATATAACAAATGTAACAAAAAAAGGCAACAGTAAAAAATATTGGGTTTCTGTCTGGATGGACTCTTGTGACGAGCCTAATGACAGGGATATATATATATATGTGTGTGTGTTATATTTATGCTGATAAATAAATAAAGGGAGACTAGTATAGATCTATTTCAAGCTACTTAGCTCTCATCAGCTAGCCACACCCTTCTTGGGAATCGAACCTGTGCTCTATTGCCTCTTAGGCAGATGTGTTAACCTTTGAGCTACAGAGCTCAACTCCTTATCAGCCAGCCAGGGTGAGAGGTATATATTTAAAGGTTTGCTCAAAGGTTTGCTCAAAGGTTAACACATCTGCCTAAGAGGCAATAGAGCACAGGTTCGATTCCCAAGAAGGGTGTGGCTAGCTGATGAGAGCTAAATAGCTTGAAATAGATCTATACTAGTCTCCCTTTATTTATTTATCAGCATAAATATAACAAATGTAACAAAAAGGCAACAGTAAAAAATATTGGGTTTCTGTCTGGATGGTTTCTTGTGACGAGCCGAAGACAGAGAGTGGAAGTGTGACCACAGGGGTTGTGACTTTAAATATATATATGTGTGTGTGTGTGTGTGTGTGTGTGTGTGTGTGTGTGTGTGTGTGTATGTATGTATGTATGTATGTTATATTTGTGCTGATAAATAAATAAAGGGAGACTAGTATACATCTATTTCAAGCTATTTAGCTCTCATCAGCTAGCCATACCCTTGCTGGGAATCATATAATTGTGAATGTATATATGAAATTGATAAAATAAAAAATTAATTTAAAAAAAGAAAGATTAGATGCTGCTTCATTGGCACCTGTAATTAATTTCTCCAAAGAGCCACAGCGTCTCTGCTGCTTTTTATTTCAAAGGCTTTTTAAAGGAGGGCCGGTCACTGCCATACGGAGCGGGTGCCATCTAGCGACCCAGGGACAATATGACAAGCCGTTTGATTCTCTCCCTTCATCGCTGTGTTTATTGATCTAGGCGGGATGTACATTTCCTGTATACTTTTTGTATTAGCGTTAGTGACATTTTCTAATGCATGTGAAATACTTGGAACATTAAAGGTCTGTAGAGATCCTCCATCAAATCCAGGTTGTCCCAAAGATGCTTTTTTCAAGAGGCAACTGGGATTGTTGTTTTTTTTAAGATGTTTCGCTTCTCACCCAAGAAGTTTCTTCAGCTCTGACTGGATGGTGGGGAATGAAAGGGTTTATGTTCCTTGCAGGCAGCTGGTCCTTTGCATCCTTTTAGAGGGTCCTTGAAGGGCTTGGAGGTTTTATCCATGTCCTCAGGGTCTTCTTGAGTGGTGCGAATGGTTCCTGTAGTCTGCAGTTTTTCCCTCTGGAAATCCGTTCCTCCTCCCACCCCATTCCAAGGGTCTCCATCCCAAATTGTACGGGTAAAGATCTGTAGAGATTCTCCATCATGTCCCAAAGGTGCTTTTTTCAGGAGGCAAATGGACTTTCTTGGCTTTTCTTTGAAGAAGAATAGAATGTATCTTTTTTTTAAAAAAAAAGATTTTTATTAACAAACATGTAAAATACACACACACACACAATTTAGATGTACACCACATTTACACAATACAATACGAACAGGAGCTTCCTGTTCTTTCTAATAGCAATCATCAATCGATACCGCTCACCTTATATTATTTCCCCTTCCATTATATTTCATTTGGATTTCACCATTCTTAACCCTCTTATTTTACTCATAGCTATTATTTTTTGAGTTTTGTTATATTCTTTCATTGATTTTTGTTTCTTCCCTCCATCCACCTACACCCTTTATCCCATATCTGGTAGAATTCTGATTCTTCTTTCCCCTGGATTTCTTTAGTTAGTTTGTCCATTTTGGCACAGTCCATAACCTTTCTTATTATTTCATCTTCGCTTGGAATTAATTTGTTTTTCCATTTCTGGGCAAAGGCAATCCTTGCCGCCGTAATTATATGTAGTATTAAATACTGGATTTCTTTTTTGTGTTTCGCAGACATTATTCCTAATAAAAAAAACTTCAGGTTTCCATTCTATTTTAACCCCTGTTATTGCCTCCAGCCAATCTTTGATCCTTTTCCAAAAGTTTTTAGCCTCCTCACAGGTCCACTATAAATGGTAATATGTTCCATGCATTGATTTGCATTTCCAACATTTGTACCTTTATTACGGTCATAGGCCAGCAATAGACATCACTTTTTACAACATATTAAAAAATAAAAATAGTACTAACATTAACAGTGGATAATAACACCCACTATTAATTTTTTCCCCTCTTTAAAGACGTTTCACTTCTCATCCAAGAAGTTTCTTCAGCTCTGACAGAATAGAGTGGAAGAGAAGGATTTAAATGTACATTTTTATGTGCGTTTACATATATGTACACTGCACATATATGCAAATGTACAGAGGTTCCTTGTGCTGCCTGAAAAAGGCGTGGCACGACAAAACCGCGGTCCACTAAAGCGCGCCCGATTAAAGCGCGTACGTGACGTCATCAGCAGCGCGACAAATAAAATTAAAAATAAATTAAATTAAAATTAAAATAAAATTAAAGCAAGCCGATTCACATAAAGGTAAGGGTTAGGTTTAGGGTTAGGTTAAGGGTTAGCATTAGGTTTAGCGTTAGGTTAAGGGTTAGGTTTAGATTTACACGTTAATTTTAAGTTTACCGCTCACAGCGTGCTGTTTTCGTCGCGCTGTGATGACGTCACGTACGCGCTTTCGTCGAGCGCGCTTTAGTCTACCGCGGTTTTGTGGTGGAACCGAAAAAGGACCTTTGTGGCTTTGAAAGTTCGAAACCCTTGTGCAAGGCACATTGCTAAAGGATGCTAAGATACAACTCAGACCTTGAGGCTTCAGTGCTCCTTGCCAAAAAAACTTTTTTAAAAAAATCTGTAAAGATTGCTGAGAATTTATTAGAACAAAAATGGGTGCAGCTTGTTTACTTTTCTGCTTGTGGCTTAATAGGCCATTTATCAAAATATCTAGACTGGCGTTGCTGTTGTGCCACTAGGCATGTAGTCCCCCTCCCCCCGCTCCTCTCTCGTTCTTCAGCCATTTCTTCTCTTTCCCTTCCCTTCTCTTCCCTTTCCCCAAGTCGTCTTCCTTCCTGATCTTTTCTTCTTTCCTTTTAGCGGTGATCCCTCTGACCGATTCTGAACATAAGTTACTGCCTATGCACTTTGCGGTTGACCCAGGCAAAGACTGGGAATGGGGCACGGATGACGGTGACAACATCAAATTGGCCAAGTAAGGTTCTTTTTTAGTCTCTCTAAAGATTTCGAAAACGGTCCCTGCGTGTGTCCAGGACGTTCGGTTGGCTTTGTGGGGATTGCAAACCCGAGGGAACAATTGGAGCTTTAGTGCTCTTGTAACACAATCATGAGCCCAGGTGGCGCAGTGGTCAGAGTGCAGTACTGCAGGCTACTTCTGCCGGCTGCCTGCAGTTTGGCAGTTTGAATCTCGCCAGGCTCCAGGTTGACTCGTCCTTCCGAGGTGGGTCAAATGAGGACCCAGATTGTTGGGGGGCAAGAGGCTGACTCTATAAACCGCTTAGAGAGGGTTGTATAAGCACTATGAAGTGGTATATAAGTCTAAGGGCTATTGCTACCTTCCTTCCTTCCTTCCTTCCCTCCTTCCCTCCTTCCCTCCCTCCCTCCCTCCCAGTGGTTAGAATGCAGTATTGTAGGCTAACACTGCCCCACTGTCAGCAGTTTGATCCTGACTGGCTCAAGGTTGATTCAGCCTTCTATCCTTCCGAGGTGGGTCAAATGAGGACCCAGATTGTTGGGGGGCAAGAGGCTGACTCTGTAAACCACTTAGAGAGGGCTGTAAAAGCACCGTGAAGTGGTATATAAGTCTAAGTGCTATTCCTATTGCTATCACAGCCAGATTGGGTCTCACCAGAGGAGACACAAATGGGGTCCATTTTTCAATCCTCGTGGGGGAGCCTCCTTTTTTCTCGCCTTCCTGGTCCTATCCTTACTTTTAAGATTGCGGTTTGGAGAGATCATTTTGCAGTGTGAACACCTACGGGGATTCCTTCTGTGTAACCTGTATGACACGGTGTGGCATTTTTCTCTCTCTCCCCGCTCTCTCTTTTGTGTTCCCAGTTTGATTCTGTCGCTGGAAGCAAAGCTTAACCTTCTGCACAGTTACATGAACGTAACCTGGATCCGGATGCCGTCAGAAACACGGGTATCGTTTCTCCTTTGCCTGTTGGGTTGAGAGAGAAGGAAGGTTTCATGGCTCGGCTTGAGTATCCGCTCAGAAACTGGTAACCCAGGGCTGGGCATTAACACAAGGGGAAAAAGACAGCCAGGAATAACACCCCCCCCACAGCACTACAGGAAGAAGTCTAGGAAGCTTCTAGGAATCGCTCACAGTTTTCAGTTGTATAGATGAGTTGGACTGTGCTTGTAGCACCAGCCGTATTTCAGATGGGGCATGATGCCTAACCCGATTAAATCAGTCTGTAACTGTATAAAGTGCTAACATCTAATTCCTTCCACTGCAACATCCCTTATCCCAGATGCCAATGGCTGAAAAAGCTTGGTGAAAATTTTTAGAACACGTTGAATGAAAAACCACATAATTTCCTCTCCCCCTCCAATATTAAGCCAGCTGTCCCTATGGCAGGGGTGAAATCCAGCAGGTTCTGACAGGTTCTGGAGAACCGGTAGCGGAAAATTTGAGTAGTTTGGAGAACCGGTGAATGCCACCTCTGGCTGGCTCCAGAAAGGGCTGGGAATGGAGATTTGCAGTATCCTTCCCCTGGAGTGGGGAGGGAGTGGGGATTTTGTAGTATCCTTCCCCTGGAGTGGGGAGGGAGTGGGGATTTTGTAGTATCCTTCCCCTGGAGTGGGGAGGGAGTGGGGATTTTACAGTATCCTTCCACTGGAGTGGGGAGGGAGTGGGGATTTTGCAATATCCTTCCCCTGGAGTGGGGAGGGAGTGGGGATTTTGTAGTATCCTTTCCCTGCCACGCCCACCAAGCCACGCCCACAGAACTGGTAGTTAAAAAAAATTGAATTTCACCACTGCCCTGTAGTATTTCATCCGGATGTGCTGTTAACCAGATGTTACACACAACAACCCATGGGCTTAAAGATGAATTGGTTTTTCAGAAGCGAAGGGTTTGGACAAACTGCCTTCAAATGTACACAATGGTTCTTTGTGTACAATCACTCCCCATTTCTAATGGTTGTCCTGCTTTCCCTCCCAGGCGCCGTTGGCTCAACCGGAGTCTCCTACGGCCTCAGCTGGAGAAGATGTCCAGTCGCTGGCAGACTCCATGGATTCAGACAGGGACTCCATCTGTAGTAATTCCAACGGCAATAACGGCAAAAATGGGAAGGAGAAAGAGAAGCAGAGGAAAGACAAGGAGAAGAACCGAGGGGATTCGGTGGCTAACAAACTTGGAAGCCTCAGCAAGACTCTGGGCATCAAGCTGAAGAAGAACATGGGTGGCCTTGGTGGGCTGGTCCATGGGAAGATCAACCGAGCCAACGCCGGGAACGGCAAAAACGGGGAGACGACGGAGAAGGCTAAAGAGAAGAAGTCGAAGTCGCGTAAAGGAAGCAAAGAGGAATCGGGCCGCTCCGCGAGCACGTCCCCCTCGGAGAAGACTACCCCGTCACCCACGGAGAAGGCGAGTATCTCCCCTGCAGAAAAAGCCAACTCAAAATCTCCGTCCGAGAAGCCGCCGGACTCCTGGAAATACAGCACGGACGTGAAGCTGAGCCTCAACATCTTGAGAGCCGCCATGCAAGGAGAGCGGAAGTTCATATTTGCCGGCCTTCTCCTGACCAGCCATCGGCACCAGTTCCACGAGGAGATGATCGGCCACTACTTGAGCAGCGCCCAAGAGCGCTTCAGCGCCGAGCAAGAGCAGAAGAGGAAAGAGGCGGAGAAGAAGGCAGCGGCGGCGGCGGCTCTCAGCGGCTCCTCGTCTCGAAAACTGGACCAAGAAGGGTTTTCCAAGGAGAAGTTGGACTCGTCTCCTCAGGGGAGGGCATCACCAGTGTTGCCTCAAAGCCATACCACTCAGCTGGTTTTAAAGTTCAAAGACCGCTCCAGCCCCACGCCAGCTTCCTTTTCGTCGCCCAGCAACGGTGCCAAGAAGAGTGGGCCCATCCCAGTGTCTGCCCATTATAGCCATACGCCCCCCGTCCAAAGGCAGAGCGTCATTCACTTGCACGACTTCAACGCCAAGCCATCCAGCTTCCAAGACGACGCCTACAAGCCCGTGGTGGGCACCCTCAAAAGCTGCGCCACCTACCCTCAGCAAAACCGCTCGTTGTCCTCGCAGAGTTACAGCCCGGCCCGGATAGCCGACATCCGCACCATCAACACGGTGGAATCCTTGGCCTATGCTCTGCCCGCGGAGCCCAAGTCCCAAACGTACACCAATGGGTTCAACAACAGCAACGACGTTAGAGACAGCTTAGAGTACGTGGACGAAGACGCGCCGCAGACCTGGTTGAACAATGAGAAGAACCGCAACCGGACTGCCGTTTGCCCTCTGTACGCCATCCAGCAGAACCGCTGCAAGACGGAGAATTGCTCCTTTTACGGCCGTCCCGAAACCAAGAACTTCTGTTCCTGCTGCTACAAGGAGGAACTCAAGCGGCGCGAGCGGGAGAGTAAAAGGTCCCGGCATTGAAGACCGTGGAGCTCTCGCCGAATAAATATTTATTTCCTTCTTTTTCTTACTTAGGACATACTGTATGTGGTAAGGGACTGGAAGAGGTAGGACTAGAGGGGGGGGGGATTCTAGAAAGCGCTAGCTTTTTAATTATTTTTTTTCCAGGGATGGTGGGGACAAGAAAAGGAAAAAAAAGAGAGAGCGAGGATCCTCGGGGAATCAAGAGTTGGTGGGTTCCCATTTCGTTGGGTGTCTTTTTCTACATTCGCTGGTAATCGGAGGGGGAATCTTTACTTCTTTGTCAGTGCTGTATCCGTGTGGTCAAAACTTTACTAAATGGTGCCTGAATTCACACTGACATCACTCAGGTAGTAGAAAGATTAGGGGAAAAGTCATAAAAATAGAAGATGTGTAAGATGTGGTAAGTGTACAAATGTGTCTGCCTCATGCGGGAGGTCCGAGGCGGGGAACTCCGGCCCATTTTACGACGTGTGGACTTCAGATCCGCGCGTCGACAAGCTGAACCCTGGGAGTTGAAGTCCACACGTCGCAGAAGGGCCACACAGTTCCCATGTTGTAGATCATCATCTCCACAGAAGAAATGTCATGCGCCATCGCTCTTCCTCCCTCTCCGTTTTTCTTTTTAAAGGAAGCGAGCATCGTTAAGGCGTGTTTAGCACATGTTAACTCACTCACACCCTTGCGACACAACTGTGGTTTTTATAACCCCCTTTCCCCTACCTACAGACCCACAAATGAAAGCATGGGCCTGCGACAACAGCTTTCCTCACCCCCCAGCAGAAGCGTATTCGTTCATTCATTCCTCTTAGTCAGTGGTCTCCAACCTTGGCAACTTTAAGACTTGTGGACTTCAACTCCCAGAGTTCCTCAGCCAGCTATGCTGGCTGAGGAACTCTGGGAGTTGAAGTCCACAGGTCTTAAAGTTGCCAAGATTGGAGACCACTGTTCTAAGTGATGTCCGGTTTTGGGCTACAACAATTGCTCAAAATGAAAAGGTCTACCCTTCCATTGCACATCCTTGCTGGCTGATATTAAAATATTAACCCTCATACTAAAAACAAGCACTTTACAGTTTAGGATCAGGATACTGCAGACCCTGATGTGGTCAGCTTGTAGCCTTGCCCTCCAGGCCGAAACATTTTAGGAATACTGTTATTGCCGCGTTATTTAGTTAGATCCGCCCCCCCCTCCCTGGGATGTTAGTTCATTCCAAATTTTCTGTAGCCTGCCACCCAGATCCTTCCCTTTCCAGAAAAGTTGACAAAAAATGGTCTGTATTCATTTGCACTGATGTTAAATTATGGACACCTATTTTTTGAAAAGCAAGCTGTGGGTTTTCTCGGGGTGCTTTTTTTCCCTACCTGTTGTCAAACGTGGCCCCCTCGACATTTGAGTTCAGAAAAAGAACGAGCAGCTGGATTTATTTCAGCAATTACTTCAAAAACTCCCGAGATTGTGGATTACGGAACCAGCTGGATAACTTTTCTAGAGGTACCGAATTGTTTTTGTCACAGGTTGTATAGCAATAGCAGTTAGCACTTATATACCGCTTCATAGGGCTTTCAGCCCTCTCTAAGCGGTTTACAGAGTCAGCATATCGCCCCCACAGTCTGGGTCCTCATTTCACCCACCTCGGAAGGATGGAAGGCTGAGTCAACCCTGAGCCGGTGAGATTCGAACCGCTGAACTGCAGATAGCAGTCAGCTGAAGTGGCCTGCAGTACTGCACCCTAACCACTGCGCCACCTCGCCTCACCTCGTATAAATGGGACCAGCCTGATTAATTCTTTTACAGATGGATAGCTTTTCTACAGCCAGCAACCATTAAATAGTAAAACCCATCAAAAGCATAAATCAGAGTTAAAATCAGCCATAAGAATTAGCAGAGGACAATAAAGGGAAATCTCATTTGCTGCAAAATAAGGACAGATGGCACCCTTGCTGCCAATCCAAGTTTCTTGAGAACAGCATCTTCCAAACTGCCAGCTGCCTGAATACCCTTGTCCAGAATTTGGTATATCTGAACATTTAGCCCTTGTCAACATCTTGGGTCAGTGGCCATCTCCATCATCTGAAGATGTTAAGCCTTCGGAAGTGGCCTCTCTAGTCTTGGAGCAGGCAGACCGAATAAGGGAAGAACATTTTAAAATGTCCACGCGTAGTGGATGAAATAGTCAAAACAGTCCGAGAAGCTATTC
The DNA here is from genome assembly GCF_051295495.1 of Thamnophis sirtalis. NCBI lineage: Eukaryota > Metazoa > Chordata > Lepidosauria > Squamata > Natricidae > Thamnophis > Thamnophis sirtalis. The sequence continues at coordinate 1,414,350 of NW_028261382.1, forward strand.
TAGTTTCCACACCAATCTTTTCTTGCTCAAATAACTTTTCTTGAGTTCAGGTAGACTCCTCAGCTGTATGCATTATCTTTCAGAAAAAGCCATTCCACCTATAACAAGTGTTTCTCAACCTTGGCAACTTGAAGATGTCCGGACTTCAACTCCCAGAATTCCCCCAGCCAGCATTTGCTGGCTGGGGGAATTCTGGGAGTTGAAGTCCAGACATCTTCAAGTTGCCAAGGTTGAGAAACACTGACCTGTAAGGAAGAATAGTCGTGGTATCTCCCTCATTTCTGGTTCAAGTTAGATTTAATCAGGAAGATCTGAAGAAAGAAGTGGCAGGAACCACTTTGATCTTCTCCCTACTTTTCAAAGCCAGTGGTTTGTTATAAAAACCACGATGCAATCCATAATTGGATTCCTTCCTATTCTGTTGCATTTTTGTCTTGTACGCATCTTCTTCATTGGCAGACCTAAGCTGTTAGGGCATAAGAATGAGCTACATTCTTATACAGAGCAATACAACCTAACTCTTAGGAGAATTTTTGTCTACATCTGTCCTAAGTTAACATCTCAGCCTCATCCACGGCCGTCCCTCTTGATTCCATCCCATCCATAAAAAGGGGAGGGAAACCATTTGTCCTTAAACTTGAAAGCACCTTCAAACATCCACGTGATTTTTGAAAAGCTCATTCAAGATCCTTACACCCAGGTGTAAGAATTTCCTCTCCTGACCACGCATCATTTTATATTTGGTTCTTCTGCCTCCCTAAATATAAAACAATGGTGCCTACTCCCCATAGTTATTCACTAGTGCGTTTCACCCACCTTGTTGTCAGTCTTCTCTGGAGGGCCAATCGCTGATGCGTTCATGCCGGCCTAGAAAAGGAATGAGAACGTTTCCTCGGCATCTTGGAAGAAGTATTTTAATTTCGGAAGGTTGAATAATACTTGACTACAACCGGGTTTTTTTTTTGTGTCTTTTGGAAAGGTGTGGCAGTTCTCAGTTAAGACCAACTTTTCCCCATAAATGGCGTTGGGTTATCACATCTATGGGCCCACCCACAAGGAGAGTACCAGGATGTGTACAGAAACTCTGATTCCTAGTTTATTCCTAGTCTTTGGGCAATCGGAGGGAGGGAGAGAGAGAGAGAGAGAGAGGGAGGACTCTATATTAATACTAATTGGCTTTTTTTTATCAATGTTTCCTCTAAGATCTGGGAGGACGAACATGTTGGAGAATGTCTTTTCCATGTCTTTTGTGCTTCCACTTTGGGACCAAGATATTCAGCTGAGGTGGGGCTGGGATGTCTGAGCCTTGAACTTGGTGTCCAGTTCATCCCTCCCAGGGCTGAAGAAGGCTGTGGGGTCTTGATGTTCCTCTTTGGTTGTGGTGATTGCTGATTCATTTCTTTAGCCAAAGAAACTATGGTACCTGATGGAGCAACCTGTGATTGTATTTCATAATCTGTGCGTGTGTGTGCAAGAGAGAGAGAGAGAGAGAGACAGACAGACAGACATAAAAATTGGACACTGTTTTTAAGGGAGGGTGAATTAAGCAAATATTTATTATTACTGATACATTGGTGAAGAAACAGCCTTCACTATTCCCACAATACTTCTGTAGGTGAACCCAAAGTTTGAAGTTTTAATAGATTTGTATGCCGCCCAATCCCGAAGGACTCCGGGCGGCTTACATAAAAAACAGTTTAAAAGACAAATACTAAAAAAGTTAAAATACAAAACAGTGGATTAAGAAGGGACACAACATACACTCAATGTTAATGGGGCTGAAGCTCAATCAGAGATCAGCAGCCCCAGGCCGGCCGGAACAGCCAGGTCTTAACAGACTTTCGGAAGGCCGAGAGAGTGGGGAGGGTCCGGATCTCAGGGGGTAGATCGTTCCATAGGGCCGGGGCAGCTACAGAGAAGGCTCTCCCCCGAGGAGCCGCCAGACGACATTGTGTAGTCGACGGCACCCGGAGAAGGCCCACCCTGTGAGATCTTATCGGACGCTGGGAGGTATGTGGCAGGAGGCAGTCACGGAGATATCCGGGTCCTAGGCCATGTAGGGCTTTAAAGGTGATAACCAGCACCTTGAAGCGCGTTCGGAGACCAATAGGGAGCCAGTGCAGCTCGCGGAGGATAGGTGTAACATGGGTGTATCTAGGTACACCCAGTATCGCTCGTGTGGCTGCATTCTGGACCAATTGTAGTCTCCGAAGTTGTTTTTCTCAAGAGGCAACTGGTCTTTCTTTGACTTTCCTTGAAGATGTTTCTCTTCTCGTCCAAGAAGCTTCTCCAGTTCTGAAGGAAAAACCAAGAAAAACCCCATTGGCTCTTTAAAAAGCACCTTTGGGACAACTGTGACCTGGATGGCTAAGAATCTCTGTAGGTGAAGTTAGGTAGTTATTTAAAAAATTGTCTTTTTTTCAAAGATATCTTTCCGCCACAAATGACGTCTTTTCAGAATGATGTAGAAAAACAGGTGCACAAGCAAGCAACATATAAGATATGTTACCAGTCTTAAGGCATGAAGTAATTGATTCTCTGCCCTGGAGCAAAATGGTTCTACTTGAATCATTCCACTGTTTCTCTTCTTCACGATTTGATTTGAAGCCTAATCCTTAAATTATTGCAAAGACTATAATTATCATGGAGTAGAGCTATGCAAAGGCAGATCCTTGAAATAGCAAGAAGTCAATAGTTAGTGGAGAGAGAGAAAGAAAGAAAAGAAAGAAAAGAAAGAAAGAAAGAAAGAAAGAAAGAAAAAGAAAAAAAGAAAAGTTTTGAGTCCCTCACAGTATTACCACTACTTACAGTTACAGGAAGAAAAGTAGAAATACGTGAATATATGAAAAGTTGCTGGAATTAGAACTTTTATGAAAAATTATGTGGATATTTTTTTAAAAGACTCAAAACTATAAATTGTTAACTTTTTTCCATGTAGAATTAACGTTCTGTTCCTGAAGGATTGTATTTTATTGAAGCCAAACCAGATTTTACCAGAAAATTTCTCTCTCCCTCTGTCCCTCTCCCTCTCTCTCTCTTTGTAAGTGTGAATATATGTGCATACAAAGACACAAACATACCCACAATCCGTTATGCTACTACTGTTTTATTCCATTTGTGTTGTACAAGTTTGTGAGTTGGGTCAGGGGTGGGACAAGTGGATATTGTAGACAATTCAGTGTGTTAAGGGCTAGGGGTATTTCTGGAAGTGAATTCTAAGTGAAGAATGTAGTTGTGCAAAAAAAACTCAGTCCCAATGTAGATGTCGGAATTGGGGGTGGGTTATTTCCGGAGGCTGTTGTGCAAAAACAGAGGATTTTCTACACAAGCCCGGCTGAAATGCACAGGCGTCACTCAAGGACAACTTCATACACACCTGTCATTTCAGTGGCACTTGTGCAAGAATATTTTTCTGGTGGATTATCCTCTTTATTTGGTGTGTCAGACCTTGGAACAGTGGTTGAATGTACTTAGTGTTGCTAACTGTTCTGGGCAAAGCAATGTTTTTACAGATGAATTTTTTTTAAAAAAAGATTTATGTTTAAAATATACATAAATAATAGGGGGGAGTTGCATCGAAGAAAGTAGGCGGTTTTCTGGACAGGTTTGAGCCATTCTACTAATATTATTAAAAGACAAAAATTATGCAAAAAGTTTAGCCTGCCTTCTACAGAGCAAAAGAGCTAAGGGAAGGTTTGTAAGCAAACGATACCTATCACTTTGTAATAACTCACTTAAAACAAGTACTTCAAAGGGCTAATGAATGAATAAAACATGATCCTCTCGTGTTTACAGAGAAGTTGTGTTGTGTGCGTGGTAGATGCTTTCCAGCACATCTACTGGGAGTCTGGCAGCAGGTCATTAGAAGCAAAAGTTGAACTGGGAAGCAAGGTTTTTCTCCAAGGCTGGTGCCCTTCTCCACCTTCAGTTAATTACTCATTGTTCTTCTTGCAAAATAAACAATAACAGCAACAATTAATAATGGCTACGTCCTTGGACAACACGTCATGCTTTCACTTGCAATGCCTCTGCAATTTCCCCCATCGTTCCTAACTGAAATATCTAAAATGGGAGGAAAGCATGCAGGGGATTTGCAAGATGACCAATGAAAGACAATGTGTTTGGACCTCCCCATGACATTGTGGAAAGGCGATAGAGCTATTGTGTACGTGTTGTGTAGCAATAGCTCGGGTAACCCTGTGTGCAAATTCGTCTTAACTCAATATGGATTCTTTCTAACTCAGCTTGTTTCAACCTCGGCAACTTGAAAAACGCGTGGATTTCAACTCCACAAATTCCCACGTTGCCAAAGTGGAGGAACCTTGTTCTAACTCAACCCTCAGTCTCATTCTCCAGATTATATCATGTCCTTGACCCAGGATCAGCTCAGGGTGTGAATAAGGTCTGTCTCGTTTCCTGGGGAGCGACTCTTGTCAGCAGAGAAGATAAGTGGAGAAAAAAAAAATTCAAATTCTACAGGAAAATATTGTGCAGTTACGTGTATATGCCAATCGAAATGAAAGTCAATCTCTACCTTTGAAAAAAAAATACCTGTTGTTAAATGTCATATGAGGGATGAAGCCCCCCCAAATTTTGAAAAGCACTGTAAGCAGTGATGGGGAGATTCCAGAATTTCTTATTGCACATTGAAGAAGGGAAAGAAAGTGCGCCTAAAAGTTTTGGGGAAATGCAGAGTGAGATGTTGGCTGTGAGCTCAGCTTCCTAAGTTTCTCTTTAATTGTTGAGTTGAAAGCAAGTAGCAACATCCCAACTTCTCTTCAGGGCAAATGCTGTATATTGCTGATTAAAGATCTTTGTGAAAATGCACACAGCTACAAAATATTCAACGAGAACCAGAATATATAAATGGGAATAAATCTAAACCTACTCTTTAAAAAATCCAAAATCATATTGTTTAGAATGTCAGATCCAAATCAGGAGTGTCGCGTGTTCATGACAATGGCAGTAGAAGAATATGCCTCTTTTTAAATCAATAGCAATAGCAGTTAGACTTATATACCGCTTCATAGGGCTTTCGGCCCTCTCTAAACGGTTTACAGAGTCAGCATATCGCCCTCACAGTCTGGGTCCTCATTTCACCCACCTTGGAAAGGATGGAAGGCTGAGTCAACCTTGGGCCGGTGAGATTAGAACCGCTGAACTGCAGATAGCAGTCAGCTGAAGTGGCCTGCAGTACTGCACCCTAACCACTGTGCCATCTCGGCTCTTTGTAAATCACCCGTATACATTCACTTCTGTTGTTCTCAAAGAGTCTATTGCAGTGTTTCTCAACCTTGGCAACTTGAAGATGTCCGGACTTCAACTCCCAGAATTCCCCAGCCAGCGAATGCTGGCTGGGGAATTCTGGGAGTTGAAGTCCGGATATCTTCAAGTTGCCAAGGTTGAGAAACACTGGTCTATTGTGAAGGTCTAAAGAAATAAGTGGTGGGTTGGTGATATTCTCCTTCATTCTGAGGGAAAATGCTTGATCTTGGGACCAGCAATGGACCAGCAATGAAAAAATGATAGCTGTCCATCATTCCAAAAGGCTTTTCACCCTTGAGGAGGTTTGAATCTCTTGCAATGTAGGACCGTTTAGCTTTGAAGGCCTGGCAAAATTTACAGAATTCTTGCAGAATAGAACGTGGCCTGGAATCCAAATTACTTCAGTCAATTGTGTTTGCACACTTGCTTTTTCCTGTACACACGGTGGTTCTTTTTTTAAAAACCAAGGGAAAAAATAATGATAATATACTGTTTTTTTTTTTTTAAAAAGAAAAACAAGAATCCCTTAAAGGAAGGTGTTTGTAAATGTTTTGTTTGTAGACATAAGAGGCTGTATTGTGTTGGAATTTTACAAGCCAAGTTTAAATTATAATATAGAAAATTATTTTTATATTATTTTCAAAATATGCTATGAAGCAATATTTTGCGCCTTTATTATTATAGAGTCGTTGTCAATTTAGTAAGTTGGTGTGGGAACTGTGGTAGTAATAACCTTGTGAAGGAAGCTTTGTAAGTGTTATGAAACAATTTGAATGCATTTTGTCTGTGTTTGCCTACCGAAGGTTGCAATACAGAACGGTTTTTATTGAAAAGCTGCACGTGGTGGTTTTTATATCCTCCTTTCCCTCTTACCTTTTTTTAGAAACCTCGTTTTCAAACTCTTAAAAGTTTAGCCATTAAAAGCAACGGGCAATTCTGAACGCAGGTTTGACGTGATGCAACAAATGAAAATAGGAGAATTATCCATGAAACCTGTCGTTGCATCTCATTCCAATATTTACCACCCACTTCAACTCCCAGAATTCTCCAGCCAGAACCCATTTGGGGTTCAACCTATTTTCCCGAGCGCCAGCAGGCAGGACAAGAAGCAATGGGGGGAAATTAATCAAGGAGAGAAGCAACCTGAAATGAAGGAGGAATTTCCTAACAGTGAGGACAATTAACCAGTGGGACGGCTTTCCTCCAGAAGTTGTGGTTGCTCCAACACTGGAAGTTTTAAAGAAGAGATTGGACAACACTTTGTCTGGAAGGGTATATGGTCTCCTGCTTGAGCAAGGGTTGGACTAGAAGACCTCCAAGGTCCCTTCAAGCTTTATTATTCTGCTCTGTTCTGTACTATTGAACATAGAGCAGGTCTGGTGGAAGAATGACACAATTGCTCCCCCAAAGAAGCTGCTTTCTCTAGGGTGGGGGTAGAATTCCAAGATAACATTCATCTGGTTTTCCCCGTGGGTAAAAGTCATAATTCTGATCTCTGATGGACTGGAAGATACAGAACACCAGAATAACTTGCAGCTGCCTCGAGGCTACTGTGTAGTGACTCAGTAGCGAATCAAGGAAACCACAACCCACACACTACCTGTACATTGAGTTATTGTGTTCTCGATACCCCTGGGCCTCCTCTAGGGGATCTTTCAATGCCTTTCCCTCTGCAACCAGAGAGAAAGACAGATCTAATCTGACATACTTCAACACAGGTAATGGCCTCGTGTCTCCAGTGGAATTAAAATCTTGGATCACGCCTTCTTGAGATGTACGTTTTGCAAAGAATTTTGGCGTCCTTGTTGCTCTCTGAGCTGGGTGGTTTTCTTGCAGATGTTTTATGACCCAACCAGGGAACATGATCGGTTGTAGGAGGGAGTGGAGTTTGCTCTCTGTTTACGTACAATATATCCCCACTCCTTTCTGCACTGATGATGCCCCCTCGTTGGGTCACGAAACATTGGCAAGGAAACCACCAAGGACCCCAAAGTTCAACCCTAAACTGCAAATATTCTCTTATACCAATACAAATAATTTTGCCATTCCTGACTAAGGTAACCCTTAATAGATAGCAGTAGGACTTAGACTTATATACCGCTTCACTGTGCCTTACAGCCGTCTCTTAAGTGGATTGCAGAGTTAGCAGATGAATTCCTGTCTATTTTGATCAATGGATTGAATTGAATTTATTATTATACTTCTATGCTGCCCTTTTCCCAGAAGGGGACTCAATGGTATTTATTTAGAATTGGTTTTTTTAAAAAAAAGCACCTGAAGTCGCCTTTAGAATAGCTAAATTCTACACTTCACAATATTGAGGCCCAGGCCTGGTCTGTTTTAATTTCCCCTGGCCTTCCCTCATTAACCATGGACCTTTGATGCTTTGTGAAGATCCCAGAAGTTGAGACGTTTGAAAGGATCTTGAGTATCAGAGATCTCCGGTTAAGGATCTCCAGAGCTGCGGACGCTGCTCAAGTAACTGGGCCAGGGCTCTGATCTGGTGCTGGAGGAAGAGGAGGAATTAGAAACTCATCACGGCCTTTCAGAAGACCAGCTCTTGATCTGTGAGAAGGGGAAGTGAGAGGCCTTCAAGTGGCTGCTGCTTCCGTTCCCACAGCATTTCATCAGCTCGGAGCCCTAGAGATAAACTGATCATTTCCCAATTCGGCCGCCTTCTTTGCTCAAGGTTAAAATGAAGGAAAGGATTGTGGAGATGCTTCGTGTTAGCTGAATCTACCCTTGAGGAATCTTGGCCCCCTTGCGATCTATTAACTTCTCCCCCCCCCACTTTTTGTGTGGCTTCCCATCCGGAGGTGGTAAAAATGACCTTCGAAGCTTCCATCTGAGTCAATAAAAGCCCAGGCTGTTATGAAAGAGACTTACTGAAAAGCTGTGATGCAACAAGGGATATTTTGGACAGCGCTTCAATGCTCTTGCTTCATCTTCTTGGCCAATGTGGTGAGTTGCCACGGCTACCTTTGGGAAGCGTTCCCATCCTTCTAGCAGAGAGGTCTACCCATCTGCCCTGGAGGACCTACCCTGATGGCCCCATGGAAGAAGCAGGTTCGCTAGTCGTAACTTATAAAGCCCTTCATGGTATTGGACCTGGGTACTTGAGAGACCGCCTCCTGCCAATTATCTCCCACAGACCCATTAGATCTCACAGGGTTGGCCTCCTCCGGGTGCCATCTACCAGCCAATGCCACCTGGCTATTACCCGGGGGAGGGCCTTTTCTGTGGCAGCTCCGGCCCTCTGGAATGAACTCCCCCGCAGGGATTCGGACCCTCACCTCTCTCCAGGCCTTCCGAAAAGCCGTCAAAACCTGGCTTTGCCGGCAGGCCTGGGGTTGATGAGTTCCCTCCCCTCTCGACATGTATGGTTGTGCGACTCTTGCCTACTTTTATTATGTGTATTTTGTCTTTTATGTTCCCCCTTTTTTTCCCCTTTGAATTGTTTGCCGCCCTGAGTCCTCCCGGAGAAGGGCGGCATACAAATAATAAAATTCTATTCTATTCTCTTAACGATCTAGAACTGGTTCTCTGCTCTCATCCTTTGGGAGCTGACTGAACCATCCCACCTCCCAGCTCCGTCCAGGGAGTGGAGAAACCGCTTTTCTCAAACAGAGATAGATCCAACTTCAACGGAGTGAAGCGGGAGCTACTGGTTGAAGGAGTTAACTGGCTGGTGTGTGGAATAGTCCCTCCAGGGTTCTGAGCTAACTTGTTATTAAAATGGTGCCAGAAGACTTTCCCATCCATTGTAGACAAAGGCACCACGAATTAGCAACTAAGCCTGCAATCAAATGACTCATCCAGAGTGCTGACAGCAAGGAAACCTTTAGTGCAGTGGTCTCCAACCTTGGCAACTTTAAGACTTGTGGACTTCAACTCCCAGAGTTCCTCAGCCAGCTTTGCTGGCTGAGGAACTCTGGGAGTTGAAGTCCACAGGTCTTAAAGTTGCCAAGGTTGGAGACCACTGCTTTAGCGTACTCTCCAATGTTGCTCAACTTTGGCCATTTTAAAGGGACGCGGACTTCAATTTTAAGCAGGGTGGACTTCAACTCCCAGAGTTCCCCACAGTTGGAAGTCCACCCTGTTGAGAAACGCTGCCTTTACCCTTGCTTTGGGATGGATTCCTGCAACTAAAGACGATACATTTGTAAAGAAAAGACAAGTGCAGATGAAGAAGATATTTCTGCTAGGGACTGTTCTGAATTTGCCTTACTTAACACGGACCAGGGAGGTTTTTTCCCCCCAGCTGCTGGAAATTTATTCATTTATTATTTATTTATTAATTAGACTTATATACTGCTTCTTAGGGCTTTCAGCCCTCTCTAAGCGGTTTACAGATTTTTTAGCAAATCGAGTCAGCAAATCGCCCCCACAGTCTGGGTCCTCATTTCACCCACCTCGGAAGGATGGAAAGCTGAGTCAACCTTGAGCCGGTGAGATTTGAACTGCTGAACTGCAGATAACTGTCAGCTCAAGCGGCCTGCAATACTGCACCCTAACCACTGCACCACCTCGGCTCCTTAAATCCAACATTTAAGAGATCTCCTGGGCTGGCTGTTTGCTTATTTATTTATTAAATATATATTGCCACCTATTTGCTGATACCAAGCAAATAGATACCAAATACCAGATACCAAATACCAAGGCAGCTTACAGAATATAAAAACCACATCTAAATACAGTAAAACTAATACTAAGTCAAATAAATTAATGTAATAAAATCAAATTAATGTAATAAAACCACCATCTCGCCCCAGCGACAGCTGATCACATGAGCCACCCAATGGGCTCCATCCCGCTCTACATTCCCCAGGCTTGCTGGTCTTCAGCGCCTTCTGGAAGAGAATTAGAGTGGGGGCCGTTCTAATCTCTGGGGGAATGAGGTTCCAGAGAGAGGGAGCCACCACCAAGAAGGCCCTTCTTCTGGGTCCCCCCAGGTGTATCTCCCTCGGGGATGGGACCCACAACATTCCCTGCCTCCCCATGCTGTCAGCTCCTCTCCATTAATTAACTAGGAAAGAAAGACCACCGGACTCCATGTGTGGAAAATCAAGTGTACTTTTACTAATTAAGAATGGTTAAAAGGCAAAGCGTAGCGAAGTCTGATTAATTAGGCACGAAAGCAATTGATATATAGAATAGCCCATTCCCCACCCCTTGGCATCATAGTCCCAGTCCAATCATAAGTCTTCCAAGTGTCAGGTGTGAGATAACTTCAAAAGGCATCACTAAGATGGAATGTCAGTGCCGTTAGTCCTGGCGGGAAACACCCACGCATGCGTAGTCTGATCAGCCGGTGAACTCCAGAACATTCCTCCAGCACAATGAGTAACCCCTCCCAAATACCATGCCCTCCCTCCCCGTTTCATGGCAGCTGAAGCGATAGCAAAGCAGAAGCTGACACATGCTCTGTTAACACAGGGTCCTTCCAGCGGGGAATGAAAGTGAAGCATTGAGGTGGGAAATACTTGCTCAGAAAGCACTTGTGGAAAGCAAACAGGGGCAATGGAGACCCAGATTTAACACTGGGGGAAAATTCATCAATATCAGCGGTTCCTATCTCTGTGGCCTGAAGCTTCTGGGGAAGTCCTCAGATCTGCACCTGGTTTGCCACAGCCAGCTGACTGGACATGTGCTCCAAACCAACATCTGAGCATCTATGTTGGAGGCGGGGGCAAGCAGACCCCCTGACCTATTTGCCCCATGAAGGAAGCTCCAACCATGCTAAAAGGCTAGAAATTCTTGAAACCGGGAACTGTATTAATAGCCCAGATGTCCCGAGAGGCTTTATTTAAGCAGGACTTAAGGGGGAGAGAAGAGATGACCTCTTGGAATCCCCTGGTGCACCAGAGTGAGAAGTAATCTCTCAGCCTGCAACCCGATGCTTGCATAAGCCCGTCTTTGGCTGCAGCTCAAGTTCTCCAGCCCGGCATGGTCCTTCTAGCTGGCATATAGTCAATTTCCAGTTCATCGTTCTGCTGCCCAGCTAATTTTTCCCCCCAACCCCATATCCCAATTTATCCGCAGCTATATTCCATTTATTTCCACAGTTGGCTGGCAGACTAAATTAGAGGATAGTTGTTGGGCTCCCCAGAGTTTTCCAGGCGAGAAGGCTTTCTAAACTCCGTTTCTGAGCCTTGGTTATGACATAGCAAGTGGGTGTGTTCCAGTTGTCTCAAAGTACACAAATGACTCAAGGAGGCTTCCTGCAGAGTTGGGAAACTTCCCCCAGACAGAACTTTCCTTGACTCATCGTCATGCAAAGCGTGTGCCAAGTCAAGGCTTACTTATATAAAGAGTTTGAAAGAAAGAGGAGGCAGTTTCAGAGGCTGCAATTAACCCATGAATTGGATCCAAGCTGGCTTGGGTTGAACCTTTCTCAACTTTGCACGAAACCTTTGAAATCCATAGAGAAGCAGGGAGAAGGTTCTTGCATTTGCAACTGAGGACCTTTGAGGTGGCTGCTGATCAGAAGTTGCAGTGAGATCTCCCTTCAGCTTCTGGACCAGAAGTTGCAATGAAATCTCCCTTCAGCTTCTGGACCAGAAGTTGCAATGAAATCTCCCTTCAGCTTCTGGATCAGAAATTGCAATTAAATCTCCCTTCAGCTTCTGGACCAGAAGTTGCAATGAAATCTCCCTTCAGCTTCTGGATCAGAAATTGCAATGAAATCTCCCTTCAGCTTCTGGACCAGAAGTTGCAATGAGATCTCCCTTCAGCTTCTGGATCAGATGTTGCAATGAGATCTCCCTTCAGCTTCTGGACCAGAAGTTGCAATGAGATCTCCCTTCAGCTTCTGGACCAGAAGTTGCAATGAGATCTCCCTTCAGCTTCTGGACCAGAAGTTGCAATGAGATCTCCCTTCAGCTTCTGGATCAGAAATTGCAATGAGATCTCCCTTCAGCTTCTGGATCAGAAATTGCAATGAGATCTCCCTTCAGCTTCTGGACCAGAAGTTGCAATGAAATCTTTCAGCTTCTGGACCAGAAGTTGCAATGAAATCTCCCTTCAGCTTCTGGACCAGAAGTTGCAATGAGATCTCCCTTCAGCTTCTGGACCAGAAGTTGCAATGAAATCTCCTTTCAGCTTCTGGATCAGAAATTGCAATGAAATCTCCCTTCAGCTTCTGGATCAGAAGTTGCAATGAGATCTCCCTTCAGCTTCTGGATCAGAAATTGCAATGAGATCTCCCTTCAGCTTCTGGATCAGAAGTTGCATTGAAATCTCCCTTCAGCTTCTGGACCAGAAGTTGCAATGAGATCTCCCTTCAGCTTCTGGATCAGAAATTGCAATGAGATCTCCCTTCAGCTTCTGGACCAGAAGTTGCAATGAAATCTCCCTTCAGCTTTTGGACCAGAAGTTGCAATGAAATCTCCTTTCAGCTTCTGGACCAGAAATTGCAATGAAATCTCCTTTCAGCTTCTGGACCAGAAGTTGCAATGAAATCTCCTTTCAGCTTCTGGACCAGAAATTGCAATGAGATCTCCCTTCAGCTTCTAGAAGTGCCTTCTTCATCATAAGAAAGAAAAGAGGAACCCCAGTTTCTCCCCAGGATTTGAGAGGAATTCCATATGCATCAAACAGTGGGATAACTGAGCAAATCATTTTGGAGGTGAGGGTGGGATGATATAGATAAGAGAGTTGGGGGTGTAAAGAGACCTTGAATTACCAATAAAGGAGAACATTTGTAGCTTGGGATTGAAATGGGTCCTGGGTGCTCTCTGAGGTGGTTGTTTTCTTGTAGACATTGTATGACCCAACTAGGCAACACGACTAGCCCTGATGATGTTACCTAATTGGGTAATGAAATGCCTGCAAGGAAACATCCAAGCTCAGAGAGCACCAAAGACCCCACAGCTTGAATACTTCGAGTGGAGGAGCTGTAAGTTAGACATTACCAAAGGCGAAGGGTTTAGAGAAGGGGTCTCCAAACTTGGCAACTTTCTTGAGGACTTCAACTCCCAGAATTCCCCAGCCAGCGTAGCTGTTATGGTTCCAAATAGCATCTAAAAGTTTTGTTAAGTTTGCTACATAGCATCTCACTCCGTACAATCCCCCACAGTCCCATTTCCCCACCGTAGAAAATGCATAGTAGAATAATGGAAAGTGTGGGTGGCCAAAGACCCAGAAGAAAAAGAGGGCTGCAGGCCTGACACTACCTGGCTGGAGAATTCTGGGAACTGAAGTCCACAAGTCTTAAAGTTGGCGAGTTTGAAGACCTCTTGATTTAGAGACTAGCTGGAAATGTCATCTTCAAAAAAAAAAGAGGCTTTCTACATCTAGCTCAGCAGATGGCGATGTTAGTCTCATTACAGGGAGATGGGAAAATGAAAACCAACCCCTTGTGTGCCTTCTACCGCATAAGTCTGATGCTGTTTTTTTAAAAAATATATATATATATATATATTCCAGCCAGAAATAATATGGAGTGACTCCTCTGGATAATTTAGTCACTTAATTTAGATGGGACTCTGCCTTCCAGGATGGGCCTCACACCCCTGCGTCCGAGTTGCTGTTTTGCAACAGGGTTTCTTCCTGCTCTTGGTATAAAACGGTCTCTGCATTTTAAACACTATGATTTATAGTACTTTATTGTTCTTCCAGACGGCCTGAGATGATTTCATTTGTGTAGCTTCTTCTCTTTGTCCGGAGGATCTTCTTCTCCTGAGCAATACTGAGCTGCTCTTGATGATCAGTCTGTTTATTTCATGACTTGATATATATATATATATATTTGTGTTTTTTTATTTGTGCTGATAAATAAATAAAGGGAGACTAGTATAGATCTATTTCAAGCTATTTAGCTCTCATCAGCTAGCCATACCCTTACTGGGATTCGAACCTGGGCTGTATTACATATTAGGCAAACGTCTTAGTCATTAAGCCACAGGTCTCCTCCTTATCAGCTGAAGCCAGGGAAGCACAGGTTCGAATCCCAGTAAGGGTATGGCTAGCTGATGAGAGCTAAATAGCTTGAAATAGATCTATACTAGTCTCCCTTTATTTATTTATCAGCACAAATAAAAAAACACAAATATAACAAAGGCAACAGTAAAAATATTGGGTTTCTGTCGTGATGGACTCTTGTGACGAGCCGATTGACAGATGTTGGAAGCAGTTAGCTTCCTCCCATGGTTGGGGCTTACCAGGGGTTGTGACACTTAGATATATATATATCTACGACTTTTGTAGCCCTGAAGTTGAACCCAGGAGTTATTCAATCTCCTCAATTGCGATTCATGGGGTTCATAGAGATCCCTCCTCGATCGCGTTTTTCCAGCAGATCACCTACACAAGCCTCCAGCTGCAGCTGTCTGTCTGGAGATTCTAGAAATCTGGGATCCACCACCATGAAGATGTTCTTCTCCAGAGGAGACATTCGGGATTCCACACCACAACCAAGTTTCACCAAAAATCCCAGGGCATTTTGTCCTGACAAAACAGGAGCCCAGCATGGTTCTTTCCCTCCCAGCTTCGGCCTCTCGACAGGTTATTTGACACATATAATTAGAAGGAGAGATGTTGTGCGTTCCTGTAAACACACGTTGAAAATCACTATGATTTCAGGTCCAAAAGGGGAAAGGTAGGTTTGAAAAACTATATAAATACCTTGAGAATTTACGGTGGGAAAAGAAAAGGGTAAGAAATGTGGAGAAGGCAAGGAAAATTCCACCGTGCACCATCACTTCGCGATGGTTAAACTGAGAATAGCAACCATTTCGTTTGAAAAGAAACACCACCAGCCCTGATTTTCGTGTGACAGGAGGCTGGCTGAATGCAAAGACTGAGACAGATGTGTGTCAGACAAAACCTCCTTCTCCTTCCTGAGCAGCCAGTTTCCCCTTTGTATTTTCCATGTTAGACAAGGGAGGGTGGAAGGAAGAAGACCAGACAACAAACGACCTTTTCAACCAAAAACTTTCTCTTCAAGACGAAGCTCCTGGAAAAAAAAAGGAGCCTTCAGACCTTTCGCCCAAGTGAAAGAGTGCAGCATCTGTCTGCTGTTTTCTCCCTCGCCCTTCTCTGCATCTCTTCCCCCTCCCAGTCACCCCTTTCCGTCTCTCCCCGAAACAAAGAATTCTAATCGAAGAGAAAGTGGCCGGCTGCATCTAGACCCAAGAACCAGAGACAAGGAGAGTTGATATCATCAGGATCCTGCACAACACCTGTCCACGGTTAAGTGGCAGCGCCTAATTGACCTCGGCTGATCCCCCCAAATTAAGCAGTGTTAGATCTGCTGAGTTGTAGACTATAGACTGGAAAGATGGATAAGAGAAGCCCTTCCATTCTGCTGCCTAGAGTCAACATGGGTGGGGACCTTGGAAACTTCAGAAGTTTCAATTTGACTCGTAGGTGTCTATGGTGGCGCTTCTAACACAGCTTTGGAAGACGGGCTACTCTTAGGTCAAGAGAAGACAGGCATTGTGGCTGTGTGCAAAGGCATTGAGCCAAGGTGGCACAGTGGTTAAATGCAGCACTGCAGGCTACTTCAGCTGACTGCAGTTCAGCAGTTCGGCGGTTCAAATCTCACCGGCTCAGGGTTGACTCAGCCTTCCATCCTTCCGAGGTGGGTAAAATGAGGACCCGGATTATTGGGGGCAATATGCTGACTCTGTAAACCGCTTAGAGAGGGCTGAAAGCCCTATGAAGCGGTATAGAAGTCTAACTGCTATTGCTATTGCTATTGTTAGTTCACTGGGATGTGAATCATGAGCTGGTGGCAGGCAGAGGGTTTTTTTAGGTAGATCCTAGCCATGAGTCTTCCATAAATAAACTGGCAAAAAAAGTAGGGGCCATTGCATTCACATGACCAAGAAGTAGATTTTGGTTGGAAAACCCTGGGGAAAAATATCCAGAGAGGAGGAATTGGTCAACAGGGAGAGACTATAGCAATAGCAATAGCAGTTAGACTTATATACCGCTTCATAGGGCTTTCAGCCCTCTCTAAGCGGTTTACAGAGTCAGCATATATTGCCCCCACAGTCTGGGTCCTCATTTCACCCACCTCGGACGGATGGCAGGCTGAGTCAACCTTGAGCTGGTGAGATTTGAACCGCTGAACTGCAGATAGCAGTCAGCTGAAGTAGCCTGCAGTACTGCGCTCTACCCACTGCGCCACCTCGGCTCTACCTTGGGAGGTTGTGATCTCTCCTTGAAGGAGGTGCTGAAGCAGAGGCCAGATGGCCATCTGTCAATCATGTTGGATCCCTGCAGGGGGTTGGGCAAGAAGATATCCAATGACCTTGATGTTCTCCAATTCCCTTTCAATCCAAAAGACGAAGTTGAGTGACGAGTCTCGCTGGATTCTTTCACATCCGACGGCTGCCCAAGTCAAGCACGCGCCACAGGAAGCACTAAGCTCTGATTCCCAACAACGCAAGTCCCAACGCCCCAACGAAAAAGACGATTTTGGATACCTTCCCAGCTTCTACAAAGGGGGCTGGGAAGACCTAGTTCCTGTTTCTCCCACTCCCTACTGCAAACCGAACGTGACAGAAAAGGCATTCATGCTCATGTGACTGCATTTCTAAACCCCTTCCTTTCCCACCTCAGGGAGCAGCATCATGTGGAGACCACCCCAAAGAAGGACCACCAAGTGAGCCCTTTCATCTTTGATACAAGCAGGACTCACAGCCGCCTTTCTCAATTGAAAATGAGCTAAATATGGGCAGGGGAGATGAATCAAAAGGATGAGAAGGAGGGAGCTGAGTCCTACACGGCTTTGAGATATTGGGGGGGGGAGGGGGTGGCAAAACTATCCCTTTGACCTTTACAATTGACCAGAGTTAACTGTTCTCACGCCATGTGGAACTCCTGTGATGTCCAACAGGAACATGTTGTTGGATGACCTTGGTCAACCTCTCCAACTCACCTCTCTCTCTCCGAGAACCTCGCCTTGAGCGGGAAGCCATGTTCCATCTTTCCAGATCTTCTCTTTGGAAGTGCAGAAATGGAGTCCTAAAGGACGCAAATGTATTTATGGAAAGGATACCTCACTAGAAGTATGCCATTTCAGTGGTGGCGGTTGCATTCCTGCAGAATTGCATATTCCCGGTGGCCCCTTTCAAACCTTGGGTCCTTCTGCACAACATCTAAGGAAACACTGAATCCATGTTGTGTTTTTAATTTAATAAGAAACCGGGAATTGCGCACGTGGCCTTTGAGAAAAGGGTGGGAAACAGTTGGGAAGATCAGAGCGAACTGACCCGTGTTCCTTGGAGGAGAGTCCAGCTACGGGGAAAGTCCCAGAAATAGAATGAGAAAAATGGAACTTCAGTCTGCCTCATTCTTGTTTCTGTTCCACTTGGACTCTTTCGGTATGTGGAGAGCATTTTTGTGCAAAATGTATTTGTGGCAAGAGGGAAAGAGAGGAAGGGGAGGAGTTTCTGAGCTTCTGGTTGCTATTGTTCTGTTTTGCTTGGTGTCTCTGCAATTATGTCTCCAGGATCACACAGGGATGACTCATTTGGTGTGCTACCCACAACGTAAAGCCTGGGAAAGTGTAAAGATTTACCCCTTAAAGAGACACACACACAGGCATTTACCAAGGAATAGAGAATAGAGACAGTTCCAGTCCAGATTTAAACATCCTTGGAAATCAAGCAAGAGAGGTTCAGATCTTCGTATTTCCTTTGTGGCCAAAGGGAAAATCCAGACCCAACTGACCATGGCACTGTGAAACCTCTCAGTATCATTTCACCACACTTCACAGCCACAGCCAGTGAATAATCAAGCCAGGCATGAAAGCATCTTCCACGTAATCCTCAAGATGTCCCATCATGGATTTTGGCTGTCCTATTCCCTACCCTCCTGGCGAAGAACTCTTTGTGAGAGTGATTGAGTTGGGAAGCCTATGTTGTTAAAGGATCTGTTTGGTTGGACACTGGCCAACAGCTGCTCCAGGTTTCTACTCCAATTTAGTTCAGGGCAAGCCATGGCCAACTCTTGTTCCAAACCATGGCCAACTCTTGTCCTATGAACAACAGGTCATAGTCTAAGACTGGGGGAAGGAATTGCATCAGAACAGATCCTCTGCCATCTGTGTAGTCCTAGATTCCATCTTTCATTATAAGGATCTATTAGTCTTCCTCTCCTTCCTCCCCCACCCCCCATAACCCCCTACCTCTAAGGAACCTTTGGTTTTTTCCCCCAAGTGGAAAGAAAAGTTGAGTATGTAAGCAAACAGCCCTTTCACGCTCCTCTTTCCTCGATCTGGTTGAGTGGGTTGATTTTTGGTGGGGTGGTGGTTCAGCTTTTGCTAAGAGGGCTAATCTTCTTAAGAGATGTTTTCAGTTCATAAATACTGTCGATGTACAGTCATTATGTTCTTCATACTTAGGTAAACAGGTTTTAAGGGTGATTGGGCAGCTCTGTTTACGGAAGCTGGTCTATAGGAGTACATGCCTGAGTGTGGGGGATGTGATCACCCGTTTTCTCTCCTAGTTTCTTCATCCTGGGGGGACATCTGTTTCCCTAGTTAGAGTCCTCTTTCTCTGTATGTGGGAAGAATGGCCATTGCTATTGTTGGGATCACACCCCAAATCCTTCAATCTGTCCTTCTCTGCCCAAAAAAGTTGGCGCATCTATGAGAGTTGAGTCTCTCCAAAAGAGGGTTCCCGGGGTCTGCAAAAAAGCTAGTGGGGTTCATGCACAAATTCCATAGCATAAGATGGGAGATGGTTGTTCAAAAGCCAAATCCAATGGAAGTATCTTTCTCTGCTGAGTGGTGGGGCCAGCGGGCCCTACTCCAACTCCTACAGAGATGTTTCCATTGTGTTTGAGCCTCCACTTTTCTGCGCCAGCACTCTTCCTTCTGCTGTGCTGTGTTGCAGGAGCCTTAATTGGTCTCCTGTGATCCAAGGCCGCTGTACTCTGGGGTAGTTTCCTTGCAAACCAGCGGCTGGAGAATGTTCCATTGTCAATCCCACCCTCATTATTTCTGGCGGAGAAGGAGTCTCCATAGAGTTAATGACAGTGTTGCGCGAGGGCAATGAAGTCACTCCCATGGAATCACCTGCTAAGAGCATGTTCATTGAAATCAGCTTGGCTGATTTGGGTGTGGAAGATGGGCTCTGCTGTTTGGAGGCAGTCGCCTTCGGGGAAACCCATTCTGAAACCCAGCTTCTGGAGAGTGAACATACTCTGTGGCTTTGTGTGGCTCTCTTTCTTTCTTTGTCTATCCAGTGTCCAGACTGCCCCACTCCAAGGGGCCTGGGGAGAGCTTCACATGATTAAAAGCAAGAAAAAGGGAACATTGCGTCAACAAAAAATGCACAATCACCCCAAGGGAATAGATTAAGAAAGCGTCTCCTATATCACTCCCAAACTAATATCCACAACACTCAATGTTGCTGAGACGGTCCTCCCTTTCAGATCTCCACACCCTGTAGATTAGGTTTTTTCCCCAAGCTTGACAACTTTAAGATGGGTGGACTTCAACTTCCAGAATTCCCCAGCCAGTCGTCCCAGAGTTCCTTTAAAAAACGCCACCACCTTGATCTAGGATCAATGTACAGTGAAGGTCATATATGAGCAATCACAACCAACATCATGTCAGTTCTTTGCTCATGAGAGTAAAGAAATAAATTAATACTTGGATTAGAGACCTTCCAAATAGCCCTAGTAGATTAATCTAGGTTGTTTGTTTATTTGTTATAACTTTTGGGCAACACTAGCAAACCATTTGGCCATCTACTACGTTGGGTTGTGTTCATGTGGACACCAAGAGTTCAGCTTGACCTTGAGGATCAAGGACTCTTGAGGGACTCAACCGGTTGGCCAATTCAGGGCTGAAACCTGCCAGAGAAGTGAAGAACCTTCTTGAAATGAATTCCTTTCAACATCAGTTAAGAAGGAGAATTTTGAGGTGGACTGTAGAGAAGGAGGAACCGTTCAGATCCGTGTTGCGAACACACTCCAAAGACGATATAAATATGAAACGGACATTTTCTTACTCATTCATCGGTTTTATTTAAAATGCAAACATCACTAATCATGCATATAAGTTGACGCTTGACATTTGTTACTTCTGCCTTCTCTTTGTGGTTGCATAGGGACACTGTCACAATATATAAAACTATGAAATACAAAAAAAAAAACCATTTTCAAAAAGATTACAGCAGAGTGAATGGGAGTCGGACAGATGTCTCTACAACTGCAATACTTCGATGTAGTGACTCAGTAAAACATGAAACCATCTTTAAAAAGTGACCCATGAAAACACGGAGTTAATGCTGGAGAAAACGGATGAGGAGACAACCATGACAAGATCTTGCCCCAAAGGGAAGATAATATGTATGTAAACTTGTGTAATTGTGTGATGTTTTTGTTCCTGTACTGACACAGAGTATATATCTAGTTATCTATAGCACTCTATACATTAATGCACAAGAAATTCCATGCAGTATTTCAGAACAATTTCACGAAGGAGGAGATTTGGATGGGCCTTGGACCTTAAGTGCATTTTCCATCCAGAAATCCTTCTTACCTCTATAATTTTATAACCAGCTCCCAAGTGAAATCTTTAGCAGGTTTCAGCACATCAGAAAAACAAAAACAAAAAAGACTTCAGAAGGATGCGGAGAAGATTCCTTATTCCAGGCTGTGAGATGACATCTTGAACAGAAACAATCCTTCAGGGATTGAAAACTTTTCCAGATTCTCATAATCTAAACCTGAGCAAGAGTGGAGATTCCAAAAAGCAGCAGAGAAAAGGACAATAAATACTGAAAGGACATGGCAAATGAGGAGACAAGATGCAACTCTTAACCATCTCAAGATGCTTTCCTGCTCCATCATGTAGGGGTATATCCATGCCAAGGCCACATAATTCTGGAGGGTACAGAGACTATTAAGACCACATGGGTGGAGCAGTGGATGTGTAGATGAAGGATGCTTTGTATTAAGTCAACCTTCTCAAAGAGGTTCTACAGCAGAAGTCCCAGAATTTCTAGCCAGTGTTTGGTAGAGTTTTTTGGGGACCTGCAATAGAATACATCTCAAGACACCAATCTAGGATGTATAGATTGCTGAATGTCCTTTGCTAAAAGAGCATTATTTTTTATAGGCACTTCTCCAGGTTACACCTAGTATGATGTCCAGATCCAAGATGTAGAAAAATGTTTTACATCTCAAAGTTCAGCCACGCTGTGCTGAATAATGCCCTCAACAGACTTTCTTCCATAGTCATGGGAAATATCAGAGAGAGAAAAAATAAGTTCAGATAATTTTCATTCACCACATCTGTAGCTAAGAGTTATTACTGATATTCTCTGTTGGGCCTTTTGCTACAGTACTCTGAAAACAGGGAGGGTGCTGGGAATGTACCCCATTAAAGCAGTGCTTCTCAACTTGGTCTGGCTGGGGAATTCTCAGAGTTGAAGTCCGCCCGTCTTATAGCTGACCAGGTTGAGAGACTCTGCATTCAAGTAAGAAGACCCAGGTAAAATCTTGTTATTTCAAAGGTGCTGCTTGAGACCAGCAGCTAAGTGAGGTGGTAAACACTTTTTTGCAACATGCCTCCCTTCAGCTGCTTGATGCCCAGCTTGCATTTTCCTAAGAAGGCACAACAATCTCATCCAGATGTGGAAGCTACCTTGACTCCTGAGCCATCTCTGCAGCCTGAAGGAGTCCAGTTGAGGGAGAACTTGGGCTCTTAATTTGGTGGATAATGGAGACCAATATCTTGTGGCCAATTCCACTGTCCTCACCACCAAACTGTTCCTAGTTTCCATGGTTCAAATTCTGGAATTCAAATTCAGGAAACCGAGGCGCAGATGTTTGCTTGCTTAAAGGAGCAAGCCATTAGAAGAAGCCAAGCACAGCAGTTATATACAGAGTATGCTTTCTTTATAATTATATACATAAAACCTATTTCCAGAAGGACAGCGCTCCAAGTTCCAGATATCCTACTTAACAATGAGGGAACTCCAGTGGGCCTGCAGCCCAAAGGCCTTACTGATTGACACCCTGATTTAGAACTGCTTAATCTGCATAATTTATTCAGATTAAGCACTTCAACTCCTTAAGGTAATGAGGTTTAATGCCCTGATGGAAAGCGGAAAGCAACAGCGAGTGATAACGCAGTAAGGAAAGTTCTCCGTTACAATAAATAGAAAACCCTGTGAACGTAAAATAACACATGGACAGATAGCGATACACATCTTTTCTTCTTTTTATGACACAGTTGTAAACAGCTCCCAAGGCAAAAAAGCAGGGGGAAAATAGGACCACAACAGCAGTTTAAAGGCCGTCTGTCTATATTGTCTAATTCCTGAACTCCTCCACCTGTTGGCTAGATGAGATGGTGAGACTTTTCCCAACGGAGAGTAAGTCCACCTTCTGCTTTTTCAGGTGGTCGTTTGCAGACTGGGAAACAGGAGATCCAGTAAGGAGCCTTGACTGGGAATGGAACTTGAGAGAGGGAAGATGAGTTATGGCTGAGATCAGAGATCAGTTGCTATGGGAGATCCTAGAGAGCCCTAATGATGAAACCTATGGCATGTGTGCCCATAGTGGCACACAAAGCCATGTCACCCAGCACGCACAGCCTTGACTGTTTGTCTTCTGGGTTTCTGGCGCACATGCGTGCATGATGGTCAGCTGCCCTTTACGCGCAGGGCAGTGCTGAAAACCAGTGCGCGCATACGTGCCGGCCAGCTGATTGTCAAGTGCGCATGTGAGCCAGAATCTAGAAGTTTGGCTTTTTTGGAGCATGACCCCCGTTGAGCGTGCACACACACGACATTTCCGCACAACCTTTTCAGCACTCTGGGCCACAAAGGTTCGCCATCACTGATATAGAACATGGGAGTCCCACCTTGGCCACTTTAAGACCCCTGGACTTCAACTCCTAGAACACCTGAAGCCCACGAGGGTTATCGTGGTCAAGGCTGGACACCTCTGCTCTAGAGTGCAACAGCTAAGAACCTTTTGCAGGAGAGATCTAAATAAGTTCAGGGTCAACCCCTAAATTGAAGCAAACCAAGACCAGGGGATTTGAAGAGCAGGAACGAGATCGGTCTCTTTCTTGCCTTGCTCTTTCCCGTGAAAAATCTCCAGCAGGATTTTCATCAAATTAGGACCCGGCTTAGCCTAATCAACATTAATCAAACAGCGTCCAACAAAGCTAGAATGAGGCCCTGTCGCCAGACAGGAGACAATGATTAGCAAACCCTGAGTGTTTTGATTACATTTACTGTTCGATGTGAAATGGTAATGAGCACAAAAAGGATTCTGAAAAGCCTCAGAAGCGCATGGCTCATGTTGCCACTGAACTCTAAATGCGAAGCCTGAAATGGAGAGATACGTGGATGCTTTTCCTCTCCGTTGCCTGTCTAATGCCATAGCCTTGACCCAAGAAACAGTCAGTTCTGCCAATTACCTCCCATAGACCCATTAGATCCCACAGATTAGGCCTCCTCCAGATTCCATCTGCTGGCCAATGCCGGCTGTCGACCACCCGGAGGAGGGCCTTCTCTGTGGCTGCTTCGGCCCTCTGGAACGATCTCCCCATGGAGATTCGGACCCTCGCCACCCTCCAGGCCTTCCGTAAAGCTGTTAAGACCTGGCTGTTCCAGCAGGCCTGGGGCTGTTGAGTTCCACCCCTACTCGAATTGATTGTGCTCGTTGTGACTTTTTAAATTGTTTTGCATTGTTGTGTTGTTTCTGTTTTTTACTCTTTTTGTATTTGTGCCCTTTCCCTCCTGGTTCGTCAGCCGCCCTGAGTCCCTTTGGGAATAGGGCGGCCTACAAGTCGAATAAACCACTAAACCACCACTAAACCAATATCTCAGATCGAGATATCTCTGTCCACCAAAAGAAGGAAGAAAGGGCCCATGGCTGGCTTGGTGGCCAGGACCAAGATTGGCCTAAAGAAAGGCAGCTGGATTCAGTTAATGAAATGACAGCAGAACAACAATGTAAAATCCTGGAATAAGATCATAAGAACCCTGCTGATCCAAAGGGATACAGTCGTGGATTTGGTGGAAGTGGCCCGTTCCTTATGGGTGAGATCACTTCTTTTACTTTATACAACTCCAATCATTCAAGCAAGGTTAGGAACATCACCACGCTGGCTATCTTCAGAGTGCACCATGGGGGGGTTAGCTCTTTGGCATAATCCTTGGGTGATTCAATGCCTGTTTCTTGAGCCACAAAAGGAAAAAAGAGCACTTAGTCTAAGCAATGGCTAGTGTCTCTTGAAGATTAAGGCTAAGATCTTATCTGGAGGGTTGGGTTTTAAGGCCATCTCCCTTTCCCCACCTTCCAGGTGGGTTTGGGGTGGTACTTCCTAACACATCTGGCTGACCCCAAGTGGAAGGAGACCATTTAAGGCACGGTAGAATTTATTTTTGCAAGTTTGTGAAACGGAAGAGAGATCTGGTGCTCTTGGAGAGCAAATCAATGTTCTGCTGGTAATTTAATAAAAGGAGAGGTTTGGGGTAGATGGGTTCATACTGTTTTCTGTAGCCATCTCTCTGTTCCTGGTCACCATCAATCCAAACCTTTGTTGCTCGCTACGTATATCTTCACGAGGACACCTTGCTATAGGTAATAAATATTTTTTGCTAGCTGTTATGAGTGTTTCTAAGTCCTGCCTTTGATAACTGCCCTCCATCCTTAGCTATCAAAGGAGGTTGGAGGGTTTTGGAGAACCTCAAATGAAACTTCTCATGGGATAGAGACAGAGGGCATTTCTTCCTCTGAACCTATCATGATGACAATAAGCATCATCTTGAGAACTTAGTTATGGTGGTTGGATCGGTTTATGCCTGGTGTTGAACCCACCCAGAAAGCAGGGCTAACTTCAAATTGTGTTTTGAAATCAATACTGGAATATAATCTAGAAGTAGAGCCGTTTTTATACAACAGATGGTAGTACAAGGGGATGAGGACTTGATAAATAGCACCTACCAGCTACGCTTTAACGGGTGGCATATTACTTTTTTTGCAAATCTATGTACAGTACGGTTACGACTATGTGCTCACGTGTGTTTTAAGTCACCTGGCAAAGTGGAATTATTGCAAAATTGGAAGGAAAGTCTTGGTTGGAACACCTTTGGAATGTATTGATTGTATCAATCGTAAACAGTAGTTTGAAGAATGGAGTTTGCTTTACTGTGCTACAGTCGGCTGCATTTATATTAACAGTATATATATATTTTTAAAAAATGGAACACGATCACAGGGAAAGCACTCCGCGCATTGAAATATAATCTTGGAAGAAGCCACGTTCAAGAGCAACAAGGTTTTTAGGAAAGACACATCTCCCAACCTTCTGGCTGGCTTCCCCCGACCTTAACTTCAAAAGCAAGAGATGAGTCTTATCAAAACCTTCCACATCTGTTGAGAAAGCAACCTCCACAGCTGGAATTCTGAATGTTACATCTAGAGAACATCCACTTCAGGAGGGGCTGCATTATCTACCTTGGGCACAGTCTGTCCGTCCGTCCATCCATCCGTCCATCCATGCCAAGCAAACATGGGGCCCAGTTTTGAAAGGAATCATCTCCCCACTCATGAAAGGGGAGTTTTACATATCCACAGATCTCTTCTGTTGAGTTAAACTCTTTAAGTAGTCCCAAGACCTTCAAGAAAGCTAGCTCTTTTAGGCTAGCTTTCACGATGACCCTCGGTTCCACCTGGATGCAGGAGATCCTTCTGCTTGGAGGGACTTCTGGAGGGATTAAGTGGTCCAAACTGCTAGATAGGACAAAGGGAAATCTGTCGGAAGATCCGAGAGTTTTTGCTGGTTGGGGAGAAGATTTAAGTACATCCTTCAGACCCTACGCTACACTGACAGCGAGGAAAATTGTGAACTGCTCTTGAGCTAAAACACCATCTTTTTAACACTTTCTAGTTGCTTCCACCGTCCTCCAAAAGATCGTATTGCCGGATCACCGTTGCTTGTTTCCATCTGATTATGGATGGACTTTTTTTGCCATAATGCAGAATTCCGTAGACTCTTCGGCTTGTAAGTCAAAAAGGGCCGGAAATCAGCACAAATACCTTGACGAAGACTGGAAGACTCTGAAACACAGTTTCCAGATGAGTTTTTTGTTTGTTTGCAAAGAGAAGGATATGGAACATTATTCAAATCGATGCCCACTTCATGCGCGAGGCCCACAGAGAAGCAGATACAGGGGTTCAGCCCAGAACTTCATCTCTCGAAGTTGTCACAAGCTGTCATCCCACAGAGAGCACCATCCCGCCCCTTTGATGCGTCAATAAAATATTCCCCAGTGTAAATATATTTTCCTAGATTTAGAATAAAAACAAGCAATTAAGGCACCTACTTCAAGTTTTTCTTTTAAAAAAAAAAAAAAATCTTCCACCTACCCCCTTGCAATTCTTTTTCGAGTATAAACTTTTTATACAGACGGTTCTTCTTCTTGCAACAGGAAGTTGGTGGCGGCAGAATCGTTCCAGCCTGAAACGACCCCAAAAAAAGAGGGGGGGGAAATGAGGACTGGTTGATTGAAATTGTGGTGGAGAGGGCCCCCAATCCCTCCAAGCGTTCACCCCAACTGTGAAATCGAATCGTTTGAGTGCAAAGATGGGCCTGACTTCCTTGCTGTATTGCAGGACAGGACCGGAGGGCAGGTTCTAAGAGTGCAAACGGTTTTTATCAAACAAGGCTGTGGCTGGAGGCGTCTTCATTGTACATAAATAGACATATATCCCTGAGTAAGAGGAGAGTTCGATGGAGGAAAGTGAGAATCAACCTGGCTGTAGAGACATTCCTGGTTTTGCATTTTGCATTTTTTTTGTTTCCCTACAAAAATTCCCTTTGACACCTGAGCAAAAAGAAAAACTATACAAAAGAGCATCTTCTTAAGGCTTAAAAACACACACAGAGAGAGAGCAAAAAGAAATGTCCAGAAAAAGATTCCTGGAAGGACCATGGAGAAAAACGTATAAAACTCGAGTCCTACTGTGCCCAAAAAAAAATTCTGCAGCAATCTTGCAGGAGAAAAACCCCACCCTCTTATTCCCTTCAAAACAAGGCCACGTTTTCTCTTGCTTTGTTTAAAGAGGGGGGGGGGGAGCAAAGCGTTACGAGGCGACGGAGAACTCCAAAGAATTGGACGCGAAGGTGGCAAGCAGCGTGCAGGTGCGGGGAGATTTTTAGGGGGAGCTGCCAGGACTGTCCCTGGGGCTGGACCCATCGGACCGGCTGTAGTCACTCAGAGACCCCGTCCTGGAGCTGCAGCCGCTCCGTCTCTTCAGCATGTTGGGATGGAAGTTGGCGTGACGGCGGGCGTGCTTGGTGAGGTGGTCGCTCCGCATGAAGCGCTTGTCGCAGAGCGGGCATGAGAACTTCTTCTCGCCCGTGTGAGTGCGGAAATGCCGGGCCAGCTCGTCGGAACGGGCAAACTTCTTGTTACACTCTTCCCAGCGGCATTCGAAGGGCCTCTCGCCTGCAGGGACACAAAAAAAAGGAGAAACGGTCTTTTATTACGGTCACCCACCAGAATTCTGTTCTGAACGAGGCTTCCTGAGAGCAGGAAGCAAACTCCTGGCCCTGACAAGACAACCCTTTTATTAATTGGCTCTGAATTCTGCTCATTCACATCCAGCAAAGTCTTTCAAGGGAGGATTTACAGCCACAGACCTCATCTGTCTTGGAGAGCTGCCAGGCTGATCTCTGAAAAACCTGGCAAGGAGCCTCGGAGAGTCATGAACCAATTAAGCGAACTAATTGTCTCCTGCAAACTCCACTCCCCTTTCGCTCCTCTTTTATTCCCTCTGGGAGGGGCCATTCATCGTCCACCTGTGGCCTTAACTCCCAAGTCGACCCCTGTTCTTTAGCTGTTCCCTTCATCTGGCAACTCACACTGGGAACAGGCTCCAGCTGTTCATCTGCCTCACTGATGTCTGACTTCGATCTGATAAATGTCAGACAGCTCTGGCCCCCTCTCTGTCTCTGACACAAAGTCCTCCTCGGAGCCTTCCCCAGACTCCAGGACTGGCCCATCTTCCTCCCCAACCTCCTCACTGTCCAAATCTGTTGCCAGCTCCTCAAGCCACTGGTGGGCCACAACAAATTCAAACATTAAACTAAAATTAAAACAGAAGAGAACAAGACCTAATCGTGTATTACAGTTGGGTGTGGGTGATCATGGATAGATGGCCAAAGGCTGCCTAATTTTATAGATATTGTCCACGATGCTATAAAACACTTCTATTGCTTTTCCGCCTCATCTTGGTTGATGAGCTTATCTTCCTGGGCAGCCCGAATGCCTGTTTCTAGGGAGGGCAGCTCAAAATTATTATTTTTTCCCTTCCTGTAGCTGAAGGACTAATAAACACACTGCAAAGTTTGCTTGGTGTTGGGTGGGCAAAACGAAGGAGGGGCAGCGATGAAATCGTCCATTTCTTTTGTCCCTTGATTTATATCCGACACGCTCTTTTTAATATAGCAAGCCCATAAATTCAGAGAACAAACAACGGGGTGGGGTGGGGAGAGAGGGGGTGTCACCCCACCTTCATAAATGCAGAAGAAAGGATTATTGGTCAAGTAGCCGGCAGTTTCTACAGCAAGGAAGATGAGCAAACAGAAATAAATTGCAGAAGGTTGACAAAACATTTTGGCTCTTCCAGCTCAGCTAAAGGACTTCTTCCAGTCCCCACCTATTGAGGAACGAAATTGCACTTCCTTTGGATGCTCACATCAACTCTTGTCTCCCCAAAAGGGCAGAAATCATTGCTACAAAGCTGAGGCTCAAACAGCCCTCCTCCCACTGTGCCTTGTGGGGTAAGATCCTATTGCTCTATTTCCCCGTAATGTTGGAGGGTGGCTCGATTAGGTTACACGCCCTTGGCCCCGTCTTTCTCAACCTTGGCATGTCAGCCCTGCCCTGCCTTGCTCCGTTATGCGAAAAAGACCCTCAATTCAGTGGTGAAATCTACCCCCCCCTCCACCGGTTCTGTGGGCGTGGCTTGGCGGGGAGGGTCATGTGACTGGGTGGGCGTGGCCAACTTTTTTCTCTTTTTAAAGCATTTTTTTCCCCTGCCGATTTGGGTGAACAGGCAGGGGGGGGGAAATGCTTTAAAAAGCAGGAGAGAAGCATCCGACAATCACGCGGCTCAGCTGTGAGTCGCACAATTGTCAGAAGCTTTCCCTCTACCCTCCCCTATCCTATTCTCCAAAAGGTTTCAGAGTTTATTCCATGTGGTTACACAATTTTGTGGCCTTCAGTTGAGGAGGTGACAGAGGGAATAAGTCCTATTTATGTTCTCCCAACAGGATGTTCTCCCATGACCCCCAACTGTCTGTTCTCTTGGGTATAATATGCAGAAGGCCTGTCATGATGGATAGATTTGAACTCTTCCACTGGTTCAGGCTTCCAAAGGCAG
This sequence comes from Thamnophis sirtalis, assembly GCF_051295495.1. NCBI lineage: Eukaryota > Metazoa > Chordata > Lepidosauria > Squamata > Natricidae > Thamnophis > Thamnophis sirtalis. The sequence goes on from NW_028261382.1 coordinate 1,443,990, forward strand.
CCTCTTTCTCTCCCTATCTGTAGTTTTGCAGCTACATTAAATCACTCTGGATCACTTGCTTGCTTTTTTTTGCAAACATTTCATTACCCAAACTAGGTAACATCATCAGTGCTAAGAGGGAGCACTCAGGAGCAGTACCCCTCTCCCTTCGAGCACTGATGATGTACCGAGCCGAGGTGGCGCAGTGGGTAGAATGCAGTACTGCAGGCCACTTCAGCTGACTGCTATCTGCAGTTCAGCGGTTCAAATCTCACCGGCTCAAGGTTGACTCAGCCTTCCATCCTTCCGAGGTGGGTGAAATGAGGACCCAGATTGTGGGGGGCGATATGCTGACTCTGTAAACCGCTTAGAGAGGGCTGTAAAGCAGTATATAAGTCTAAGTGCTATTGCTAGTGTCCTTCCTTCCTTCCTTCCTTCCTTCCTTCCTTCCTTCCTTCCTTCCTTCCTTCCTTCCTTCCTTCCTTCCTTCCTTCCTTTCTCCCCAGTGGCTAGAATGCAGCATTGCAGGCTGACTCTGCCCACAGTCTGGAGTTCGATTCTGACTGGCTCAAGGTTGACTCAGCCTTCCATCCTTCCGAGGTGGGTGAAATGAGGACCCGGATTGTTGGGGGCGATATGCTGACTCTGTAAACCGCTTAGAGAGGGCTGAAAGCCCTATGAACCGGTATATAAGTCTAACTGCTATTGCTATTGCTATGATGTAACCTAGTTTAGGCAATGAAATGTTTGCAAGAAAACAGCCCAGCTCAGAGAAGGACCCTTCTTTACAGAATCCCCTGAGCTGTCCTTCTCTCTGTCAGCAGGATGGTGGGGAGGATGTGGTTATACAGTACCAAGTGCCCTATTACTGGCAGGAAAGAAAGCAAAAGAGAGCATTGGGACCCGTTGCCTCACATTTGTTAAGGAACAAGCAGTGTGGCAAAATGTCTTGCATCAGCCTCGATTCTTCAGAAGCCACCTGTGCAAAACAGTTGCTGGGCCCCTGGAAATGCGCGTTGGCTATTAGGATGATGGGCTACTGCTCTTCAGACACGGGACACAACCAACACCCGCGAAAAAAAGTGCAGAAGAACAAAACAGCAGAGTTGGAAGAACCTTTGGAGGTCTTAACCGCTTACACAAGCAGGAAACCCTATAGCAGTGTTTCTCAACCTTGGCAACTTGAAGATGTCCGGACTTCAACTCCCAGAATCCCTATGAAGCGGTATATAAGTCTAATTGCTATTGCTATTGCTATGACCATACTTGGCCCTGGGAATTTCGGTTGCTAAGTGATGCAGTTGTTAAGTGAGTCATCATGAGAGCAGACTCAAAATCACAACCATTTCTACTGTAGTTGCTAAGCAAATCACGCAGTCGTGAAGCCCATCTGGCATCCCTAATTGGCTTTGCTTGTTGGAAAGGTCGCAAATCTTGATCACGTGACCCCAGGACACGCCCACCAGTCTTAAACGAAGCACCCAAATTATAGGGACGTGACCCCAGCAGTGATGCGACAGTCGTAACTTTGAGGAGAAGTCATAATATCCCTTTTTTCTGAAGCGATCATCCCTTTGAACCAACGCTCAGTGAACAGTCGTATGAGGAGGGTGACCTGAACATTCCCAATCTAGGGAGGGGTGGAAGGGGGGAGACAGTGCAGGGGGGTCCCCAAACGTTCCAGATTGGCAGCCCAGCACGGGGGGAGGGGGAGGGGGAGGGATGGCAGCTCCGTGGGGCAAGTGGAGCTTCAGATGTGAGCACAAACACCTGCCACTCACGTAGGAGGAGCAGGGGTGAGTTCTGACCGCCATCACCACGGGTTCGATAGTAAAAAAATCGGTGCTCCCTGCGCATTTTCATTTAAAACCATCTGCGCATGTGCGCACAACATTAAAAAAAAAACGAATAAAAGTTACAGTTTTAAAAAATGAAGATCATTCTGTGCCGAGGTGGCGCAGTGGTTAGAGTGCAGCACTGCAGGCTACTTCAGCTGACTGCAGTTCTGCAGTTCGGCGGTTCAAATCTCACCGGCTCAGGGTTGACTCAGCCTTCCATCCTTCCGAGGTGGGTAAAATGAGAACCCTGATTGTTGTTGGGGGCGATATGCTGACTCTGTAAACCGCTTAGAGAGGGCCGAAAGCCCTATGAAGAAGCGGTATATAAGTCTAACTGCTATTGCTATTGCTATCTGCAGAACAAAAAATAAAGATGGCACCGCCAGTCATAAAACTGATACTTCCACGTGTCCGCCGAAGCTACAACCTATTCGGCTGAACCATACCGTACCGGTAGAAACCCACCTCTGAAGTGGAGCTTCGGATGCCCACCTGCCCGCCGCTTGTGCGCCCCCATTCCAAACGGGCCATGGTCTGGCGGTTGGGGACCCCCCCAAAATAGAGCATGAATTCCCCGAGTTTGCCAATTAGGCTTGTTCTGGTGATTTTTAAAAAAACAACCCCAGCCAGAATATTCATTTCTGCGGCAGGAAAAAGTGCTGGGAACCCGTCCGGTGATAGGCCAGTCATGCACGATTTTGGGGAGGGCGTGGGGGGGGGGTGTGGAATTGCGCCGGCTAAGCAAACCACGATGGACTTTTTAAACAAAGCCCCCTTAAATAAGGCTTGGCATCTTTGGGCAAATATCTTCCCACTTCCCCTGCTTTTTTGTGCAGGCACTTCAAACTGACCAGCAGGCTGAACCTCAACCCCCCCCCCTGGGGGCAAGTGAGATATTTGGGGTTTGGATAAAAGGTGGCTTTCTTTTCCTCCGCATCAAAGGGGGGGAGAGAGAGAGAGAGAGAGAGAGAAAGAGAAATAGCAGATCTTAACCATTGGCCTCATTCTTTGAACTGAACGCAAGGCTATTTTAAGCCCAGCCATTTATTTATCCCCCCCCTTGGAAGGTTTTCCTTGATCTTTGGGGTTTCCCGGTTGGGAAAGGCCAAAGACTTTCGGCATATACAAACTCCGGCCTGTGTGTCATCAGGGTTTGATTTCAGCCTAGAACTTCGGAGTCAGCAAGGCTATTTTTGCCTTCTGAGATCTGGGCCACCCTGGAGCTGGGAAGGCCTCTTGGAAAAGGAGGCTCGGTTTTTTCCACAAACGATTTGAAAACGAAACCTCCCCCTTCGTTCCTTCCTTCCCTCGGCTTTCCCTCCTGGCTTTGGCATCCTTCTGCCTCCCCTCCTCTTGGATGGGTCTCATCCTGACATCACGGAGCTTCTCAAAGAACATGTTGGCTTGGCGTCTCCAGAAGCTGAACTTCCCACAGACCGAGGCCTGAGCTCAACTCTGCTGAGCCAACTGACCAAATGGACTCGCTCTCCTGGACCTTCCGAGGAAAAGACGAAGAGAGATGCTCTCCTTTTCTGCAACTCTACACTCTACAAAGGGGTTCCTCCTCCCCGCTTCCTCCAGTCTGGTCCTTCTTTTAGATCGGGGTGCGCAAACGTGGCAACTTTTAAGACTTCTGGACTTCAATTCCCAGGATGGACCGCTGGGGAATTCTGGGCATGGAAGTCCCACAGGTCTTAAGGTTGGCAAGGGGGGACAACCCTGCTTTAGATCTTCAGCTAGCTGGGCCTGAAATGAGGTGGCTGGAGCAAGCTTTGAACTGCTCCAGATCATTAACTTCAGAGCAATAGCAATAGCAACAGCAGTTAGACTTATATACCGCTTCATAGGGCTTTCAGCCCTCTCTAAGCGGTTTACAGAGTCAGCATATCGCCCCCCCCCCCACAGTCTGGGTCCTCATTTCACCCACCTCGGAAGGATGGAAGGCTGAGTCAACCTTGAGCCGGTGAGATTAGAACCGCCGAACTGCAGATAACAGTCAGCTGAAGTGGCCTGCAGTGCTGCACTCTAACCACTGCGCCACCTCGGCATAGAAGGATGGTCTTTTATGAAGGTTTCACATTATGGTCTGTCTCTCTTCCCTTCCCTTTCCTTCCCCTTCTCTCTCTCTCTCCCTCCCCTCCCTCCTTCCTACCTCCCCTCCCTCCCTCCCTCCTTCCTTCCCTCTCCCCTTCCTTCCCCCTCTCCCTCCTCCCTCTCACTATAGAGAGCCGAGGTGGCGCAGTGGTTAGAGTGCAGTACTGCAGGCTACTTTAGCTGACTGCTAGTTCGGCGTTTCTAATCTCACCGGCTCAAGGTTGACTCAGCCTTCCATCCTTCTGAGGTGGGTGAAATGAGGACCCAGACTGTGGGGGTGATATGCTGGCTCTGTAAACCACTTAGAGAGGGCTGAAAGCCCTATGAAGCGGTATATAAGTCTAACTGCTATTGCTGTTGCTATAGGCTTCCCTTAGGATCTCCCCCCAAGGAGCTTTAAAGACCCCTGTCTTAGGACCCGTTAAGGGAGCCTGTCATCTTTGGAGCTGCAGTTCCCAATTCAGATTTCAACCCTCCTTCTCACAAGAATAGCAATAGCAGTTAGACTTATATACCGCTTCATAGGGCTTTCAGCCCTCTCTAAGCGGTTTACAGAGTCAGCATATCGCCCCCAACAATCCGGGTCCTCATTTCACCCACCTCGGAAGGATGGAAGGCTGAGTCAACCCTGAGCCGGTGAGATTTGAACCGCTGAACTGCAGATAACAGCCAGCTGAAGTGGCCTGCAGTACTGCACCCTAACCACTGCGCCACCTCGGCTCCTAAAGGGTGGGGTGAGGGGAAAAGGCTGGCATTGCTCACGCCTTTTGCACGTTTTTTTCAGTAGCCCCGTGACAGACTCCCCGAGGCTGCTAATGAGAACCAGAAAGGGTGTTTCTGTGTTTTGCGGCAATCAGTTCCCTGGCTTGAAACATAATAAGAGGGTAATGGAAAAGTTGTGTAGACAAACAATAAAAGCAAAGCAAACTCTTCCTCCTCTATTTTTATGCACGCAGGCCAGGAAAGCAGGAAACACTGCCAAAGAGGTGAAAACCGGAGCATGTCTCCAGGTAGTCCTCGAGTTGTGACCACAGCGAAGCCCCAGATTTCTGTTGCTAAGCGAGAGCTTTGTTCGGTGGATTTTGCTCCGCGTTACGGCCTTCCCTGCCACAGCTGTTAAAGTAAACCGGTCGTTAAAGGGAACCAGTTGTTAAATCAGTCAGACGGCTGTTAAGTGAATCTGGCCATTGACTTCGCTTGTCAGGAGGTCGCAAAAGGGGATCGCGTGACCCCCCGGGACACTGCCACCGTCATAAATGAGAGTCGGCTGCCGAACATCTGGATTTTAATCAAGTCACTGCAACGGTTGTGTGAAAAACAACCGTAAGTCACTTTTTAAAGTTCCGTTGCAACTTTGAACAGTCGCTAAGTGAACTGTTGTAACTAGAGGACTAACCGCATAGGGTTAGTCTACTTGGCAAAGGCGCTGGAGAGCCTGCATTTTCTTTTCAATTTGCTGTCCAAATGGACCCTCGATCCGGGAAGCGGCATGAAAGAACCTCCATGGTGGAGGTCCATCCGGCGAGAACTGAGTCTCTTATCACAAGGATCTGGATAGGAGGGGATAAAACCGTGGGACCTTTTGAGAGGGCACACAAAGAGTGTGTACTCAAGGATTAATTGCAGAGTTAATCCGGGCCATTTCTGAATGCGGGCCACACCTGTGCCTGACTCATCGCTGAGAACACGTGGGTGGATTAGAAAGCCGCCCTCGGTGGAACAGCTGTCGTGGCCGAGGAAGGGGGCTGCCAACCACCGGTTGCATGCCAACAAAATTGCCCTGCAAACAGTTGGGAGACTCTGAGAAAGCTGCCCGGATGCCCAGGCTGTGCGTGGCATCTGCTCTTCTGGGTTAAGAGCATCTGAACGTTTGCACTCCGGTGCAGCTAATCAAGGAGAGAAGCCAACTAAGGAGGAATTTCCTGATGGGGAGAACAATCAACCAGTGGAACACACTTTTTCTCGAGATGTTGTGGGTGCTCCGACACTGGAGGTTTTCAAGAAGAGGTTGGACAGCCACTTGTCCGGAATGGTCTAGGGCAGAGGTCTTCAAACTTGGCCACTTTAAGACTTGTGGACGTCAACTCCCAGCATAGCTGGCTGGAGAATCTGGGAGTTGAAGTCCACAGGTCTTAAAGTGGCCAAGTTTGAAGACCTCTGATCTAAGTGGAGAGATTGCAGAGGAAGGGATGACAAGAGAGTCAGTTATGCTGGCTGGGGAATTCTGGGAGTTGAAGTCCACAAGTCTTAAAGTGGCCGAGTTTGAAGACCTGTGATCTAAGTGGAGAGATTGCAGAGGAAGGGATGACAAGAGAGTAAGTTATGCTGGCTGGAGAATCTGGGAGTTGAAGTCCACAAGTCTTAAAGTAACCCAGTTTGGAGACCTCTGATCTAAGTGGAGAGATTGCAGAGGAAGGGATGACAAGAGAGTCAGTTATGCTGTCTGGGGAATTCTGGGAGTTGAAGTCCACAAGTCTTAAAGTAACCCAGTTTGGAGACCTCTGATCTAAGTGGAGAGATTGCAGAGGAAGGGATGACAAGAGAGTCAGTTATGCTGGTTGGAGAATCTGGGAGTTGAAGTCCACGAGTCTTAAAGTGGCCAAATTTGAAGACCTCTGATCTAAGTGGAGAGATTGCAGAGGAAGGGATGACAAGAGAGTAAGTTATGCTGGCTGGAGAATCTGGGAGTTGAAGTCCACAAGTCTTAAAGTGGCCAAGTTTGGGGAGTCCTGGTCTAGGGTCTCCTGCTTGAGCAGAGTTTTAGAAGATCTCCAAAGTCCCTTCCAACTCTGTTCTTCTGAATATCTTCCAGATCCAGGGCCCACAGAATTTGGAGGATGCCCATCCTGTCTGACCAGATTTGACAGACACCAACGATTGAGGATAGATGGTCCCTCAAATAACCCAGTCCCAAGCTATGAAGGGTTTTAAAGGTGACAACCAACATCTTGAAGGTCAGAAGCACCCTGGCAACCGGGGTAACTCATACCGTAGAGTTGTTACATTCCCCAGGAATTGCAGATTTGCTCATCCTGATTAAAATGGACCAATAATACAGACCCTCCTAACTTGAAAAAATTTAAGACTTTGGTTAAGTTCCCCAGACTGAGCCAGCCGTGAAAGGAGAAGAAATTCATGACCATCATCTCTGGAAATACTTGAAGGCAAATCTAAGGAAAGTAGAGTAAACGAAGCCAGAGGCGATGTCTTGTTTTGTAAACCATCCCCGATGACTCAGTCCACCAAGACTGGTGAAGAGAACTGCTAGCCAATTTGGTCTTGAGTAACATTCCTTTCAGGCCAGAGGTAGAGTTTAAAACCCCAGGAATCGGTTGCACAAAGAAATATGCCCTCGGTCTTTTTATGCAACGTGAAGAACCTCAAGATGTGCTGAGCTCAATTCCCAGAATCCTCAACAATCATCTGTTGACTGGGGAGTTCTGGGAATTGAAGTCCCCAATCTTCAGGGACTGACTTAATTCTTCTTCTGTGGCATTTAATACAGCAGTTTTCCAATGCAAATTCCACATGTTGATTTAACTTTTTAAAATCATTCCTGGTCAGGAAACGAGATATCTCAGAAAGCATTTTCCTCTGAATGGATCAAGAAGCACAGTTTTAAAAAATAGGTGAAGCTCCAGTTGTATTATTAGGGCTGGCTTTTTATTATAAATATATTTTATTCATTTTCACATTCCATTTTACAATCACTTATATACAGGGTATTTGCTATAATAAAAAAAATAAAAAAAATAAATAAAACAAAATAAAAAAGAAAACACAACTCATCATTCACAACCCCACCTGACACTTCCATCCTCCATACACCCCATCTACCCCCTCCAACTTTCCTTTCCTCCCTCTAACACTCCCCTCCTACTTCCCTTTCAGCATATCGCCCCCAACAACAATCCGGGTCCTCATTTCACCCACCTCGGAAGGATGGAAGGCTGAGTCAACCTTGAGCCGGTGAGATTTGAACCGCCGAACTGCAGAACTGCAGTCAGCTGAAGTAGCCTGCAGTGCTGCATTTAACCACTGCGCCACCTCGGCTCTTTCAATTTCAATCAGTAGGTCTTTGTGAGTCGTGGCCTACTCTTAAATTGAGATTAATCCCATGCCTTAATTAAAATAAGTTTGGCCCTAGGGTGCCTTTTTCTCTGATGTTGAAAAAAAAAAAGACAACAAAATTCAGCAGACAAATGTTCTCAATAATTCTTTGAAGGAAACGTCATTGCCCACCATTTATCTTTATTTCCCTAGGGAAAGTAACAAACCAGGAATGCACTGCTTTGTAAAGAAGAACCCACCACCCTATTAACTAATTGAAAGAGATACTGCCCCAATTATTCAACTAAAGATCTGCTTGCTGAATCTACCAGTTAAGTTTTGCAGCCTCTTTTAAGTGAGCCCCATCTAAAGATGACAGCATTGGGCACCTGAGAGCCATAACCGTAACTTATAAAGCCCTTCATGGTATTGGATCTGGGTACTTGAGAGACCGCCTGCTGCCAATTACCTCCCACAGACCCATTAGATCTCACAGGGTTGGCCTCCCCCGGGTTCCGTCTACCAGCCAATGCCACCTGGCTATTACCCGGGGGAGGGCCTTCTCTGTGGCAGCACCGGCCCTCTGGAACGAACTCCCCGCGGAGATTTGGACCCTCACCTCTCTCCAGGCCTTCCGAAAAGCCGTCAAAACCTGGCCTGGGGCTGATGAGTTCCCTCCCCTCTCGACATGTATGGTTGTGCGACTGTTGCTTATTTTTATTATTTGTATTTTGTCTTTTATGTTCCCCCCCTTTTTTTCCCCCTTGAATTGTTCGCCGCCCTGAGTCCTCCCGGAGAAGGGCGGCATACAAATAATAAAATACAAATACAAATAACCGTCTTTCCATTGCTCCCTCACACATGGAGACCCATTTCAAATACACAGAACGCATCGCTTCGTTCCTTTTAGTCTCTGAAATGAAAAGGGACCCTCCCTTAGACTTGATCTTCTGATTTTAGGCGGGGGGGTTGAGAATTGGGAAATTGGTTTTCCTTTGTTGTGGAGACACAACACAAATGTGTGGAATGGCTTTAAGGAGAGAAGTTTTCTGAGGGTTGCTTCATTGACAGTCTCTGAAATGGACTGGGCCGCCTTCTCGTTGGTCTTGTTCTCTGGTGGCTTCAAGGATAGAAGTCTTGGTCCCGATAAGGAAGTGGTTTCCCATTGTCTCCCTTTTGCTGTGTGGTGGTTTATTTGAGTTTAGCTTTCAGTTCTGAGACATCCAGATGGTTCTCTAGACAAACAATGACTTCATCCAAACTTGGCTGACTTCTTCAGGACCAGCCAAAGGCTGGTCATAATTTTGTTGAGTCCCAAAAGGATTGATCGGTCCCTTCTATGTCCTTCTAGTTCAGTGTTTCTCGACCTTAGCGACTTTAAGTCCTATGGACTTCAACTCCCAGAATCCCCCCAGCCAGCTCTGCTGGCTGGGGGTTTCTGGGAGTTGAAGTCCACAGGACTTAAAGTCGCCAAGGTTGAGAAACACTGTTCTAGTTGCTTCATAACCCAGATGTGGAAAACATACCGTCAGTTTCCCCCGCGTAACTTTGCATTTGTGACTCTAGAAAGTGGCCGATGACTTCTTTTTGAGAGACAAGACTATGATAATTGCGTGCGCTGTCATCACCCTTCAAATGTTTGGCCCCTCTCTGGCCCTCAAGCAGGAAATGCAAGTCAACCACCAGCCTCCAACAATAGGAAGACATGGTTTCTGCTGAAGTCAAGTGTGCAAATTCAGATAAGGCTGAAAGTGGCATCGAGGCAATTGAGGTCGGTGGTTTTAAACTATCTTCTGAAGAAGGAGATAAAAAGAAAGCGAAGTCTCTTCTTGTTGCCCTGCTGACTGTGTACTTCTGGTAAATTACGTAGGACCCACCAAACCCCTGGAGCTTCAACATGCAAAATCTGTCTGCTCTTGCAGAAATCCCTTCCACTCCAGGTTGTGCAAGAGAATGTAACTCGTGCCTTGCGCTACACAATCTTTTTCTCCAGAACAATTTGAAATGTTTCTCCCTTTCAGTGTTGAAATAACTTAGAAGACTTCTCCCAAGTTCAGCCAACTGCTAACGTGTCCAATTTCTCCCCCTAGGCTAGGCGCAAGTGAATCTCCTGGACTTGAACTGCTGAAACGACCAGCTTTGCAAAACACAGGCTAGATTTGTCTGGCTTGCTCAGCCTGCACTTAAATAACCTTCTCTGTCTGGCTGTTTTGTCTCACCAGCATACAGTAAGATCGTGATCTCACTCGACCACGTGAGCTGCTCTCGAGCGAAAGCCAAAAAAAAAGGGAGACGGGTAAACAACCAAAACTGGAACCGTCCAGGGAGCCTCTATTAAGAAGGATTCCTGAAGCGCATACCCTCCGTTTCGGCTGTGGCTTCGGCTCCCCTCAGCAGCATTTCAGATCCAAGCAGTTAATCCAGGATTACTTGGGAGTGAAACCGGGGAGGGAGACGCAGAGGCCCACTTGAAGTTATAAAACAGAAAAAGGAGTCACGTGGGCCACCTCAGACGCATTCTCGCGTTCCAGGTTTGGACATGCCCCAGCCACGCACAGCCAGACAAAACAGGCGTTCAACACATGTGTGCCGAAATGTAAAAAAAAAAAACTTTTTACTTTTTTCAAACGGGTCTAAATGAAATGCTTTGTGCTCAATTTTTGTCAAGGAGGAGGAGAGAAATTTTGCTGTGTCCCTCCCCATCCTAAAATGTAGGGCATGCATGTCGGCTGTGACCAGGGGGGTTCGCCTGGTGCATCAATTGCCGCCCTACTTGGATCGGGGCGCACTTCAAACAGTCACTCACACCCTTGTCACCTCAAGGCTGGATTATTGCAATGCGCTCTACATGGGGCTACCCTTGAAAAGCGTTCGGAGACTACAGCTAGTCCAGAATGCAGCCGCGCGAGCGATATTGGGTGTACCGAGATACACCCATATTACACCTGTCCTCCGCGAGCTGCACTGGCTGCCAATTGGTCTCCGGACGCAATTCAAGGTGTTGGTCATTACCTTTAAAGCCCTACATGGCTCAGGAGCAGCATATTTGCGAGGCCGCCTACTGCCGCATACCTCCCAACGGCCGATAAGATCCCACAGGGTGGGCCTCCTTAGGACGCAGTCAGACGGACAGTGTCGGCTGGCGGGCCCTCGGAGGAGAGCCTTCTCTGTGGCTGCTCCAACCCTGTGGAATCAGCTACCCCCAGAGGTCCGGACCTCTCCCACCCTCATGGCCTTCAGAAAAGGCTGGCTGGAGAATTCTGGGAGTTGAAGTCCACAAGTCTTAAAAGTTGCCAAGTTTGGGAACCACTGACGTAGGGAGAGGGTCCAAGGAGGTCATTAACCCTGTTAGTTTCCTCCGGTCACCTCCAAGACCACCTCTTTCCAAAATCCAAACACCCCAACTTCCGAAGGACCCGCTAAGACGATGCCTCCTTTCAGCAGCTCCTCTCTTGCTTCAACTGGATAACAGAAGAGTTAAAACCCCGCCTATTAGGAGCACAGCAGGCTGAAGAAGGTGAGGTGAGATATTATTTTGGGAAACATACTTGATTGTGTGGACTCTCCAGAGACCACGAAGCAGGATTAGAGCAGCAGCAGCAGCTGAAGACAATTTTTTACAAGCTCAAAAGGGAGCAATTAAATACGCGGTTCCCTTCCCTGATTCAAAAGCAGTTGGAACCAGCAATGGAGGCCTCGAATTAACTGGGTTTCAACTCAGGTGGATCTGAGATTGACACGGTGCCGGATAAGTTCCTGGCCAGATGGAATTAAAAACGGCCTGCTGACATTCCCACAATTGCTCTTGGCTGCCGTAAGCCCATTCGGAAAACATTCTTTTTATTTTTATTTTCTTTTATTGTTTTTTTTTCTCTCTCCCTTCTCTGTAAGCCGCCCGGAGTCCTCCGGGATTGGGCGGCCTATAAATAAAATTAAACTTGAAACTCTTCCTTCCTTCCCTAACGTAGGATCTGGAGTGAAGTTGCTAAGATCCACAAGTACCTTCCAACTCCAGAGAGCTGGGCGGATCTGCTTCAACCTGCTTGCTGAGCAAAATGCATATCGTTTGTTTGCTTGCTTTACAAAAAAAAAAAAAAGATTCCAAATATCAGCCTCCGTGGTGCCTTCTCCGTTTTCTCTTCGAAAGAGCAGGGGGAAAAACCTCCCGTCTCCACCGTGAGCCTGATATGTTAACAAGGCTAATTAGTCCCTTGGCACTTCTTTGCCATTATCTCCAGCAAATGTTGCCAAGGAACTCATACCGGAGGCCGTTCGCCTCCTCGTTACAGTAAAGAAAGTGGAATTGAGGGGGCTGGACAAAGAGAGGGCTGAGGACAGAAAAAACGTTCTTCAGGTTTCGCCTTTTGTCTCCGGCTAATTCAGTTACAATGAGAATTATATAGCTCAAAGCAATTAAGACCCGGGACCACACCAGGCTGGCACTCTGGGTGTCCAGATTCCAACGGAAGGATTGTTTATCAGCACATACCTCAAAATATAAAGTGTGACTATAACCAACAGGTTTTGAAAACAGAGTCAGGGAAGGGTGACGGCGAGTGCCAACTTCGAACGTTTCTGGCAGCCAACACCCAGCCTCCTGGACGGGCTGCACAGTTAGAGACCCCCTGTTCGCCTGCCTGATTTGCAGTTGTGGAAATTGAGAGGGTTTGGCACGTTTCTTGGATTGGAGCAGGGGTGTCAAACTCATGGGCCAGGGGGCCAGGTTTGGCCTGTGGGGGGGCTTAGATGTGGCCCGCGGAGCCGCCCTGGAAACAGTGAAGGACCAATAGCAATAGCAGTTAGACTTATATACCGCTTCATAGGGCTTTCAACCCACTCTAAGCGGTTTACAGAGTCAGCATATCACCCCCAATAACAATCCAGGTCCTCATTTTACCCACCTCGGAAGGATGGAAGGCTGAGTCAACCCTAAGCCGGTGAGATTTGAACCGCTGAACTGCAGATAGCAGTCAGCTGAAGTGGCCTGCAGTACTGCACTCTAACCACTGCGCCACCTCGGCTCACGGACCAGCCCGCGGTGCCTCTGCCAGTGAAAACGGAGCTCAGGAGGGGAGTGTGCAGCCTTCCCAAGCTCTGTTTTCGCTGGCAGTGGATTGCAGGAGGCCATTGCAGCCGGAAACGGAGCTCGTGGGGTCCATGGATGGCACTCCCAACTCTGCTTTCACTGTCAGAGGGTTGCAGGCAGCCATCGCAGCTGGAAACAGAGTTTGGGCAGAGCGCACAGGCCACCACAGGCGGCCCCAACACAAGTGATGTTGAGCTGGCCACACACCCCACCATGCCCCCTTCTGCCCTCCCGCCCAAGGTCAAACACAACCCCCGATGCGGCCCTCAATGAAATTGAGTTTGACACCCCGGGATTAGAAGAGGCAGCCACTTTGGAGAAGACCAGGTGCCAAAAAAGACATAAAAGTAATTTAAAAAAAAATATCCAACAAGAACTTTGAAATGCCAGAAAACACGGCATATTTTTGTGACGCCGCGGGGGGGGTTTTGGGGTTTATTTTTGAATCGTGTTGGGGTCTGAAGGAGCTACCCAACACTGTTCCAAGGTGTCAAGGCACGAACAGGTTTAAATAGTTTCTGATGCCTTGAACACCATTTAGATACTTTAAGCTATGTCTTCTGCCGAGGTGGCGCAGTGGGTAGAGTGCAGCACTGCCGGCCACTTCAGCTGACTGCTATCTGCAGTTCAGCGGTTCTAATCTCACCGGCTCAGGGTTGACTCAGCCTTCCATCCTTCCGAGGTGGGGGAAATGAGGACCCGGATTGTTGTTGGGGGCGATATGCTGACTCTGTAAACCGCTTAGACAGGGCTGAAAGCCCTATGAAGCGGTATATAAGTCTAACTGCTATTGCTATTGCTTTGCGCAGAAGATGTCCATGGGTTGAAAGGTCTTACCCCATTCCAGGGGCTTGTCCTCTCTCCCATTTTGGCAACTTTAGGACTTCTGGACTTCACCACTCTTGAGGAATTCTGGGAGTTCAAGTCCACAAGCCTTAATGTTGCCAAAATCGGAGACCCCTGCTCTACATAGTAAGAGAGGGGAAAGCTTTCGTGTTATTTTTGTTCTTGTTGATTCTGTTCTCCTTCTTTGCATGTTGCAGTAACCAACTTCTGGTGTGCTTGAGGTGGACAAATGTTTGTCAAACATGGATTGGGGCAGTGAAAACCAAATATGTCTTTTATCTTCTCCCAGCTGTTCAAGGAAAACACGCTTGCTTGAGGAATGGTAGCGTTCTGTGCCAAAAAGCTTCTCTCTCTCTCTCTTTTTTGCTGAGTGTTGACATTTCTGGATCTAATGAGCCAGCCCTTGCCTCCTCACTGTTCATTTATAAGCAAGGAAGGTGTGGAGACCCAATGAAGAAGAGAACGTTAATCTTCCATAGTGAAGACCTCCTTCCTGTGTCCCTCAGATCCCAGCCCAAGGAAGGCAAGACTTCCTTCATTCCAGGGTCCAATCTGGGCTCATTGGCGCTATGCAAGAAAGTCCCAAAACTGTGGGGTCCTTGATGCTCTCCGAACTTTGTTGTTTCCTTACAGAAGTTTCGTTACCATATCTGGTCACATCATACAACCTAGATGGGTAATGAAACATCTGCCAGCACCAAGGACCCCACACAGTTCAACCCTGAGCTACAAATATTCTCTTGAATTGGGGCCACATTCAAACCTTCAGACAGCATGCAAATGGGGGCTACCACTGATGGTGTTACCTAGATGGGTAATGAAACATTTGCAAGCCAACAACCAAGCCCAGAGCTACGGTGGGAGGCAAGCCACCCACATGAGCACTGATGATGTTACCTAGTTGAGTCATGAAATGTCTCCAGAAAACCAGCCAAAGTCAGCATCAAGGACCCCACGACCCTCCTCCTCCTCCCTACCAACCCCACTGTCGTCTAACACTGAATGTGTTCCCTAGTTAGGTAATGAAACATCTGCAAGAAAACCACCAAGCTCAGAGAGCACCAAGGACTCCACAATACTTCTCCTCCTCCTCCTCTCCTCCTCCTCTCCTCCTCCTCCTCCTCTTTCTCTCTTCCCAAACTCCTTCCTTCTAACATTGATGTTGTTCCCTAGTTGGGACATGAAACATCTTCAAGAAAAGCACCAAGCTCAGAGAGCACCAAGGACTCCACAATACCCCCCCCTCCTCCTCCTCCTCCTCCTCCTCCTCCTCCTCCTCTCCTCCTCTTTCTCTCTCTTCCCAAACCTCCTTCCTTCTAGCATTGATGTTGTTCCCTAGTTGGGACAAGAAAAGCACCAAGCTTAGAGAGCAACACGGACCCCCACAATTCAACTCTGAGTTACAGATCTTCTCCTCTGTTGAGTTCTCAAAACACCTGTTGCTTCTGCTCCATTCCGGCTGGAATTGCCTTCCTGAAAGCAGATGGGATTCCTGCTTTTTTCCTCACTCCCACTCACTGCTCACTTGATCCACATCCCACTGAATGGCTTCCGGGAAGCCAACGTAGGCAGAGGAGCAAATGGAATCTTAGTGCTTGTGGGCGGACCGAAAGACGATTGGTAAAATGTCCTTAATTCCTGCCTGCTCCAGTGACTTATAATGTTCCAGAATGGAATCGTATTTCATTCCTCTTGTATGTCCACCTGCAATAAAACATGCTGAAGAGGGAGGAACAAGCAATTGTTTTCAGGAAGAATTTGGTTGCTGCCTTAGACCAACTTTCTTTCTTTCTTTCTTTCTTTCTCTTTCTTTCTTTCTTTCTCTCTCTCTCTCTTTCTTTCTTTCATTGCTGTCTACTTCTCAGAGCAGACCCAATGATAAAAATCACCGCAAAAGAAGAAATACCAGGTGTGTACAAGTATCGTTTTGGTCTGGATCAACACTGAAAAAGTTGGAAGATCTTAGATCAGGGGTGTCCCACCGTAGCAACTGGAAGACTTCTGGACTTCAACTCCCAGAGTTCCGCAGCATGAATTCTGGGAGTTGGAGTCTTCCATTCATCAAGTTATCAAGCTTGGACACCCACTGTCTTAGATATTCCATGGACATGTCAAGGCCGTCTTCTCAACCGAATGCTGGGACAGGACAGACACCAAAATCTTCTAAAGATAACAACAGCAATTGTACACCTGCAGAAAGTCTGCTTTGAAAGTGCATTATTGAGAATAAACAAAGCCAAGCGGGTGGAAGTAGCTATCGAAAGTCCATTTTGAAGGTTTTATCAAGGAGCCCAGATTTACATTGTGACGTATCAATCCACTCTGTAAAACGAGAACCATGTTTTTTTTTCTTGCAAATGGGACTTGTGCGTGCTTTATGATTTCAAATTGTTGTCTTTTTTGAAAAAATTCTGTTTGCTCTCTGTGCCCCTTGATACTTTCAGGAGGGTTTCAGTTTCATTCTTCCCGTGATCTATTTTTTTCTGCTTTTCACATCTGATGTGGTTTAGGTTTCTTTGTTCTTGTTGCAACAAAGTCATTTTATGAGCACTGAATTGGAGAGAAACGAAAAGAGGGCGGAGAGAAAGTAGACCCGTCTAGCAAGTGGAAAGTCTGTCTGGCCATCATCAACCGTTCCATGAGACCTTTTTCTAAGCCTGAAGACATCCTCTTTCTACTGGCTGTTAAAACACGGCGCACTCTGTGCCTATCCTGTACTTTGCTCCCGTGTGGACAGAGGGACAATAGAGGAGAAGAACGGAATAACAGAGCTGGAAGGCACCTCACAAGTCTTCTAGTCCAGTGTTTCTCAACCTTGGCCACTTGAAGATGTCTGGACTTCAACTCCCAGAATTCCCCAGCCAGCGAATGCTGGCTGGGGAACTCTGGGAGTTGAAGTCCGGACATCTTCAAGTTGACAAGGTTGAGAAACACTGTCCTAACCACTGCTGGGGAATTCTGGGAGTTGAAGTCCAGACATCTTCAAGTGGCCAAGGTTGAGAAACACTGTTCTACTCCAACCCTCCTTGCTCAAGCAGGAGACCATTCCATACAAGTGGCTGTCCAGTCTCTTCTTGAAAGCCTCCAGGGATGGATCACCTAGAACTTCTGGGGACAAGCTGTCCCACTGATTGTTCTCACTGTCCAGAAATTTCTCCTTCGTTCCAGGTTGTATCTCTCCTTGATTGGTCTTCATCTGTTCCTTCTCCTCCCTGCAGATACTTTGGGGATTCTCTATGAGAGCCCCTCAAATATTGGAAGTCCTCCCTAGTCCTTCTCTTCACTAGACCATGCCCAGTTCCTGCAACTGTTCTTTGTTATGTTTTAGCCTCCAGCCCCTTAATCATCTTTGCAGCTCTTCTCTGCACTCTTTCTAGAGACCCAACATCTTCTCTTTTTTTTTGTATTTTGACCAAAAGTGGTTTATCTCGTGATTCTACCCCTCTGTGGATGCAGCCTGGGTTGCAGCGCACCCAAGGCCAGATCAGCAGAAGTCAATAGGCAGCTAAGGGATTCAGGGACAACAGCAGGTGCCTATTTCAAGAAGCTTAGAACAAGCCTTGGGTTAAGTCAACATTTGCACCCTTATTACTTCATCACTCGGTGCATTCGAGGAAACCTCCGAGCACCTGGCCAAGGTTCACGCAAAACCATGCAACTTCCCGAAGGAACCAAGCTCAGATTGATGTTTGAACGAAACATGCCATTCTCAAAGGGGAATTCGGTTGGAATCTATCCGCTCCTAGCCAGGCAGTTCCCGCTCTGGTTCTAGGAGAAAAGTTGTCATTATTGTTTCGTTTTGCGTAGTGTCGGTTTGTTTGCAATCCCAGAGATTCTGTATTTACTACAGCAGAAGGTTGCTTAGGAAACAGCACTCTCCACTCACGATGGACCACGCGGAAATGTCATAATACGAAAGCAAGAAAGAAATAAAGATGGGGAGGGAGGAGAAGAAGAAGAGGAGGAGGGAGGGAGGAAGGAAGGAAGGAAGGAAGGAAGGAAGAGGAGGAGAAGGAGAAGGAGAAGGAGGAGGAGGAGGAGAGCAGGAAGAGGAGGAGGAGGAGAAGGAAGGAAGGAAGAGGAGGAGAAGAAGAGCAGGAAGAGGAGGAGAGGAGAGAAAGAGGAGGAGGAGAAAGGAAGGAAGGAAGGAAGAGGAGGAGGAGGAGGAGGAGGAGAAGAGCAGGAAGAGGAGGAGGAGGAGGAGGAGGAGGAAGGAAGGAAGGAAGAGGAGGAGAAGAGCAGGAAGGAGGAGAGGAGGAGAAGAGAGGAGGAGGAGGAGGAGAAGGAAGGAAGGAAGAGGAGGAGAAGGAGGAGGAGGAGGAGAAGAGCAGGAAGAGGAGGAGAAGAAGGAGGAGAAGGAAGGAAGGAAGGAAGAGGAGGAGAAGGAGGAGGAGGAGAAGAGAAGGAGAGGAGGAGAGGAGAAGGAAGGAAGGAAGGAAGGAAGGAGAAGGAGGAGGAGGAGAAGAAGAGCAGGAAGAGGAGGAGGAGGAGGATGGGGGAAAGGAAATGTTGATTGGTAGAATTATAGATTTAATTTCCCCATTTCTCCTCCTTTGATTATTATACCTGTCTCTTTATTTACATGGTAATAGATTTCCTGTAGTTTCTATATCTGCTTTTCCCCCATTATGCCTCTCGGATTTATGGTAATCCACATCCAAAAACCTGATATTGTTTGTTAATCATAATTCCGTTTTTTTAAAAAAAAACCAGGGATTTAAAATATCTCTTTCATGTGAATTCTTCCCAACCTTGTATGTTTATATTTTAACTAAAACCGTTGAATTGCTGAGCACTTTTCCAACTTGCAGAGCATAATTAAGTTTCAAATATTTCAACTGAATGGAGAAAAAAAAAACACCAACCCTACTTAAATAAATAGCAGCATTCCTTTGGCGGAGTCTCGGCTCCTGGGAAGAGCTCAGTTTTGAAGGTGATACACCATGTATAGTACTGACTCTACCCGCGAAGGTGAGGGTGTCATTTCCTTTGCCTTTTGCCCTGATTTTGCTCACCCTTTGCCCTTGGACCGCCAAGTCAACCCAACCCAACCACCCCTGGTTGAGCTTCCCGCCAAGGAGCAAAGGAGAAGGCCTACTATCTCTTCCCAAGACCAGCCCCAATGAGAAGAAGGTGGCTAAAAGCCGGTGACCCTGTTTGACTTCCACGTCTCCAACTGGCTCCCGAGTGACGTGAACTAGTTGGGTCGGACCCTCCCTCTCCCCAGGGCACCAGCTGCCAAGCTCCCCTCCCCCCCCACCCCCCACCTTCAACTGCCTCTCTATCCAGCCGGGTTTACGAGCTTCAACCCTCTTTGTCTGCTGGGTCTGAAAGGAAGCAAAAGAGAAGTTGAGGCCGGAGGAGGAGGAGGAGGAGGAGGAGGAGGAGGAGGAGGAGGAGGAGTGATTTGAGGACAGCCTGCCAAGTCAGAGTGGCAAGGGAGGGACGGGCGAACTTCCCTCCACATGAAAGCTACGGTTAGGGAGGGTGATGAAAACACAATGCAAACAAGAACAACAGCTCTTCCTGGAAAGTGGCACCACCGTTCAGCCCGGCCAGCGTCACTCGGCAGAAATCATGTAAGAGCCAGGCGCCCTTGCTGGAAAGGAGACTTGGCTTTTGGACAGGGTTTTTAAAAATAATAATAATAATACGCATCGATATCCCTAGAAGCCTCTTGCAAGGAAATGTCCCACAAATGCAGTCTTGATTTTCAGTGGTAGTTTAGTTTCTACAGGATATCACTACAGGATGCCGTAAATCAAGAGGGGACTGGACAGCAGAGAAGGTCCTATTTTGAGACAGCCACCTTCTTTTAGCAAGAGAAGAAAGGAAAGGAAGGGAGAGAGACAGAGAGAGAGGAAGAGAGAAAGAAAGAGAAGAAAAGAAAGAGAAAGGGACAAAGAGAAAGAAAGAGAGAGAGAGAAAGAGATATAAAGAAAGAGAGAAAAAGAGAGAAAGAAAGTGAGAAAGAAAGAGAGAAAGAAAGAAAGAAAGAAAGGAGGGAGGGAGGGTGGGAAGATGAAAGAGGAAGAAAGGAAAGAAGATGAGAAAGGGAGAAGGGAGGGAAGAAGGACAGAAAGATAAAAAGAAAGAAGAAAATAAAGGAGGGCACAAGTGAGCAGAGGACAGGGGACAGAAAATACACCCAGAGCATAATCCGTATTCACGCAGAAATACCTCTGCTAAACCCAGATATTCCAGAGAGCAACTTCTGGCTGGGTGGTGTCCCATAAGACGTGAAGGAGGCATTTTCCAGCTCCTCGTTACCCAATTCCTTGGGTGGCACCCCCCGGAATTATGCAAAGTTATTCCACCGAATAACCGATGTGAACAAACCGAGGCAGTGCCCACGAGAGGCACAGATTGAAACCCAGCAGGAAGTTTGAAGCGGGAGGAGAAAGACAGACAGGCGGTTTTCTTACCTCCATCTTTCTGATTAGAATGAAGGTAGGGAGAAGAAATGCCCATCCTGGTTTAACTAAGAACAGGACCTGCCCTGTTTACATTTTCTAGCATTAAAGTTTCTAGCCAACAACGAGGTTCTGGAAGGTCTCCCCTCCCACAGTCTCCAACAAGGAGAAATGGAGAAAAAGTCGCTCATAATGGGTACAACTGAGAACCTCAGGAGGAGGCGACCAAGGGTTAAGTGGCTGATACTCAAGGCAGAGAGCCCTCAAATACCACATGCCCCCACCTTGCTCTCTCCCCCAAGGGCCAGAGGCTAGCAACTTCAGAAAGAACCGCTCTGCTGGGCCAGGGAGCCAAAGGTCAGGAGGGGGGTCTTGAGCTGGCCATCAGGTGAGAACCGGGCAAGAGGGAGGGGGAGGAGGGAGAAGAAAGGGAAGGGACAGGTAGAAATTCCCCACCTGCATTCATTAACAACGGGTTAATGAATGGCGACCCCAGCCGTGGGGGGTCTACATTAGCCCGAAGCGCTAAAGGACTCTCCTCAACCTCTCTCAACTTTAGTTTTGGAAGTCTGAAGTCCACCAGTCCCTCCCGTCCTCCTCCTCACCACCACCAACACCACCTCCAAGCAGAGAGCTCACCTGTGTGGGTCCTCAGATGAGCTTTCAGGTGCGAAGACTTGCCGTAAACCTTTTCGCACCCCACGTAGTGGCACTTGTGTTTTTTCTGGGGTAATTCTGGGTCGAGCTGGCACCGTCCCCTCCTGCTCCTTTGTTTCGGGCCGGGCTGGTTCTCTGCAGCCAAGTGGGTAGGTGTGGCTGCTCTCTCTCCCCGAGAGTCGCTGGCTGGCAAGGCCAGGTCTTGGCCGAGCGCTGCCTGCAAGAGAGGAGCGCTGGCTTCCTCCTCCCGCTCCATCCTCTGGACCTTCTCCAGCTGGAGCGAGGAAGACTTCGGGAGGTGCTGGTTGAGGTCGGCCAGAATGCTGGCCACGGCATACACTGAGGTCCCCCCCGCCCCGTTGTCTCTGGCAGCCTCCTTCCCTTCGGGTTTCTCCTTGGGAGTCAAGTCCGCGAGAGGGGAAGCCACCCCAACAGGTGGAGGTCTTGGTTCTTCGGGAGGACCGTGGATGATCGCCCGGTTGGACATGGAGACGAGGCACTCGGCAGCGAAGTAGGCAGCTGTGGCCATTTTCCACGCCTCTCGGGGTGCGCAAAACCCACACCTCCAGAGGCTTGGCAGGGGCAGAAGAGAAGAGAGCAGGTTTCACAAGAAGGACTCCGTGGGCAAAAGGCTCGCCCCTTTCCTGCCCTCTTTCTCAAGAGGAAAGGCTGCCGGCGAGGGCATCAAGACAGGCAAACCCCCCGCAGAACAGCTGGCCACTCGAAGCAGACCGTCTCCATCGCTGGCCTCCTGCACCCCCGGCAGCTCTTCCCTCGCATGCTGGCGTGGGCAGAAGTGAGCCAGCCTGTTAGAGCTCCTCCAACCCCCCCTGGGGGTGTGGCTCTGCCAAACATCTGGCCGTGATGTCACCACGGAGAGGCTGCTGCATCCCGGGGAGACTCTGCCTGCCCCGGAGGCAGCTCGGCCAGCGGAGGGAGAGAGGGAGATCCAGCGGAGAGCAGCAGAGCAGAGTGAAGTGAATTTGACTTTGGCAGGAGAGGGAGAGCAAGTCAAACGAAAGGAAGGAGCCGATTGGCTCTGGCCAGGCCAATCGCAGCTGCAGGATCCCTGCTTGCACATTTCCCCAGATGAAGAAGGGTTTTCCTGCTGGATCCGAAGGAGGGCCAGGCGCTCAAGATTTGCCTTTCCCTTGCCTTAAACTCAAGATCAAAGCGACGGTGGCAGACAGGGGAAGAGAGGCCTCTATGAAGCCTCCACATCCCCACCAAGGGTTCCCCAATCCAGCACTCTCTGCCCAGGCTGGATGCCCCTTCCCATCGCTCCCGGCCTGCTTGCTCATGGGACTAGGGGGATTATGGACCAAGGAATGGTCACGTTCAAACCCAGGCCGTCCACTTTCGCCAAGAGGGGACAGTTTTCTGGGTCTGCATCGGCAGCTTGTATCTGAGTCCAGATCTGGAATGCAAAGATGACACTCGCAATTTAGGGATGCCTCATCAAATTGGGGGTGGGGGGAGGGAAGGGACCCCCCTGTAGGAGTGGTGAAGCAGGTGGTTAGGGTGCCAGTACTGCAGGCCACTTCAGCTGACTGCAGTTCTGCAGTTCGGCTGTTCAAATCTCACCGGCTCAAGGTTGACTCAGCCTTCCATCCTTCCAAGGTGGGTGAAATGAGGACCCGGATTGTTGTTGGGGGCGATATGCTGACTCTGTAAACCGCTTAGAGAGGGCTGAAAGCCCTATGAAGCGGTATATAAGTCTAACTGCTAGTGCTATTGCTAAATAAGTGGGAAGGAAGGAAGGAAGGAAGGAAGGAAGGAAGGAAGGAAGGAAGCAAGGAAGGAAGGAAGGAAGGAAGGAAGGAAGGAAGGAAGGAAGGAAGGAAGGGGCAAGAGGCTGATTCTGTATATATGTCTAAGAAATAGGAGCCGAGGTGGTGCAGTGGGTAGGGTGCAGTACTGCAGGCCACTTCAGCTGACTGTTATCTGCAGTTCGGCGGTTCAAATCTCACCAGGCTCAGGGTTGACTCAGCCTTCCATCCTTCCGAGGTGGGTGAAATGAGGACCCAGACTGTGGGGGGCGATATGCTGACTCTGTAAACCGCTTAGAGAGGGCTGAAAGCCCTATGAAGCGGTATATAAGTCTAACTGCTATTGCTATTGCTATGAACTCCTGAATCAATGAACTGAAATGGAAGGAACCACTGTATTCTTGGAAGGATTGTCACCACGTGGCAACCCTTCCAGAACAGGATTTTGCTCTCAGGACGTTTGGGTTTCCTCATCAGAGGCCGAGCCAATTATTCTGCCTCTCAGGTGTGCGCGATGCCTGGTCTGGCGCATCCCCCTCAACTCGTCCCTTTCCTCCCTTCCTGCTGAGCGTGCCTCTATGGCCGCTGAGCCGTCAGGCGCGGGGTTGGTAAACGTGGTGCAGCAGATGCCAGCTAATTGACGGCGCTCACTCTGCAGCTGCCATGGGGCCGAACGGGCCAGCTGGGGCCGACCCTAGACATGCATCTGGACTCCGGGCATTGCCCCCCCCCCAGAAAACAATGCTCTCATTGTTTGGGGCCAGAGATGGCAAACACCCCTGCGCTCTGCTCCGAGGTTAAGACTTCGGAAATTATCCCTGGCTGTGCCCATCAGGAAACAAAGCCACTGAAATGAGCAATAATGCCACGGCTCCCTCTCCTCTCCCTCCCTCCCCTTCAAACCCCCCTCCTCCCCCTCCTCCCCCTTTTTCTTCAGGGTGATAAACTGCTTTGCAGAGCAAATGGGATTTTGTCCCCCTCCCGTTGCAACTCAACGGCCAATCCTGTTATTTCATCGGGGGGGGGGGGGGTACATGAAAACAAGGAATTAAGTTGCAGCTGCAGGGGAAAGCCAGACGGCCTCCGCACGCATTCATCTCGGTTATGGTTTTTTTTTCTCCCAGCCCCCCCCCTCCCTCTCCCCCCACCCAAGTAAGCTCCCTTTGCTTCATGTCGTAGCCTGATCAAACATGAGAGTTGCAACTGATGTCAACATGAGGATGTCAGTGGGGGCATCCAGAGGCACTTTTAAAGCACTTGTTGCGTTTGTGATTAGCCGTGGAATTCGTGGGCTTGATGTCTTAAGCCCCCCCCCCCCCCCATTTGGTCATTTGGTTGCGTTGGAAGAAACGTCCCTCTGGGTTCAGCTCCAAGTGGGGAAAAAAGACACTGGAGACACGGAGGCTGCTTGGAAAGATGGTTTTAATGGTGGACAGGAGGGTCACGTGGCTTGAGCTCCTGAACAGAAAAGGGGGATCATCAGATGCTTCCAGATGTTGGGGTGAAGAAGAGAAGATGGAAAAGGGCTGAAGGTTCCTGGCTTCATACTATCTGTTCGGCCCCACCTCTCTGTTTCCTCTTCCTGCGTAGGAAATGTATTCCGATTGGTTGTCAGACTCCCATGGGGCCACGTGGGGGCAACTCTCTAGGCTGTGTTTTGAGCCCAGGTTTGGTTGAGCATTGCTTCTTCCCAGGTGCCCTGGGGTGAGTTTCTGTAGAAGGCCAATCCTATCTTTGTTATGTAGAGTAGACTAGCTCAGGGCCCCGAGTGGCCCATTGACAAAGGTGGGGTCTATTAAGAGTGAGCCTGCTTCCCGCCTAAAAAACAACAACATGTTTCTCCATTTCTGATCCAGGGAAATATAATATTCTGCCTTTTCAATATTTCCATTCTGTCCATGTGGCGTCACATATCTGGAGAGACCTCCTAGTTTTGTTCTAAACGAGGCTTCCCGAGAGCATGAAGCGAACTCTTTGTCTTGGCAAAAAAACCTCTGATTAATTGACTGTGAATTCTGCTCATCCACATACATCAAAGTCTTTCAAGGGAGGATTTATAGTCACAGACCTTATCTGGCTTGGAGAGCTGCCAGGCCGGTCTCTGGAGAACTTGGCAAGGAGTCTCAGAGAGTCACAAACCAATTAAGGGAACTAATTGTCTCCTGCAAACTCCACTCCCCTTTCGCTCCTCTTTTATTTCCTCTGGGAGGGGCCATTCACCGTCCACCTGTGGCCTTACTCCCAAGTCGACCCCTGTTCTTTAGCTGTTCTTCTGGCAACTCTGCGCGTGTGCACACTGGGAACAGGCTCCAGCTGTTCTTCTGCCTCGCTGATGTTTGACTCTGAAGGCAGCCGATAACTGGCATACGGCTCTGCCCTCCTCTCTGCCTCCGACACAGAGCCCTCATCAGAGCCTTCCCCAGACTCCGGGACTGGCCCATTTTCCTCCCCAACCTCCCTATTCTCTGAATCTGCTGCCAGCTCCACTGACCACTGGTGGGTCACAACAAGTTTCTATCTCTCTTGGCGATGCTTTGCCTCTCGCCCCACTGGACTGGTAGACTTGGCCACGCTGGAATATCAAGAAGAGCTGTAGGCACAGAACTTGACTGCATCCATGCGATGTCTCCACCTTCGGGCCACGCCCATCCTGCCGAATCCTGCTGCAGCTGCCCGAGAAGGAACCAGCGGTGAGGATTGGCATCAGACCGGCCCCCTTTTGCCTGAGAAAAGAGGGTGCAGAGCCGTCCAATAAGTGTAATTAAATCCTCCCCCAAGCAAGATCATGGGAGACCTACAAATAAATACCCAGCCGCAGGAATAATGGGAGCCGGGAGAGACGTGGGCACGGATGGCGTCAGAAAATCATAGCGTTGCCACCAGCCCCGCCTCCTGTAATTTGCAGACCTGGGTAGAAAGCCAGGGCTGAATGGAGACGCAAACGGGGCAGGTTTTGCTGAAAGGCAGCTGAGAATCAGGACACAAAGCCTTGCTAAGCCTCCGCCAGCCTCCTCCGTCCCCTCCTCCCGTGCCACCTCAACAGCCCAGGACCATCTGCGCAGCCCCGGCCGAAGCCCCCCAGGAACAAGGTGCTCATTGTGTTCCGACGCAAGGAATACCTGTGTACATTTCAACAGAGGGGAGGTTTTTGTGGCAAGGTGCAATTACAGGCAGCGTGCTCAGCTTAGATCAAAGAGGACGATTAGGTTTCTGGCAGGCCGAAGGAGCTGGATTCTGCCCGTGTAAAATTGTTTCGGGGGCCCCCGTTCAATTTCACTCTTCATTATCATCTTCCGAGAGGCATCAGAGAGGGCCTCCAACGTGTTTATTTCTTCAGCGGCCTACAGTAGGAGAGAAACCCATTGAGCATAATCCTTAATTTAAGGTTGTGTATTTGCTAGACAGCTAGTCTGCCCTGCTCCTGGGAAGAAGTATTTAGAAAAGCACGCACATAGGATACTGGTCAGAGAGAGAAGAGAAGAGAAGATGGAATTCAGAATGGAATGGAATATAGAATATAGAAGAATAGAATGGAGTAGAGTAGAGTAGAGTTAGAAGGGACCTTGGAGGTCTTCTAGTCCAACCCCCTGCCTAGGCAGGAAACCCTACACCATTTCAGACAAATGGCTATCCAACATCTTCTTAAAGACTTCCAGTGCTGGAGGAGCATCCACAATCTCTGGAGGCAACTTCTGTTCCGCTGATTAATGGTTCATTATCTTACAATATAATCCAACGATAAATGGAAAAGCCAGTTTAGGATATGAATTGAGCAACCTAGATCAAAACATGGAAGGATGGATGACAGAAGGAGCCCATGCCCACAGTGGCCCATCCTTGAAGGTCAGAGATCACCATGTGGCAAAATAACCATGGGACTACTGGGTAGAGAAGGTGCCCGAGCCATCAGACATCTGGGAACAGAAGTGTGGGACCAGGAGCCCAGTTAGCAGATGGACAAGAAGTCAAGATCCAGAGATTTCAAATAAAAGTCTGGAGATCTTAGGTGGTCGATTCTCAGAACACAACAGGGATCAAAATCAGGTTTCAAAGGGCAGTGTGATTGGTCAAAACGTAACCAGACAAGCTTTGGGATCAGATAAATTGGGGGATGGATGGGTTCCAAGGATCATCTGTTCAGTCTTCTGACTAGGTTGCCACTGCTCTTTGATCATGGCGCCCGGGTTGTCAACTAGAGGTGACACCAACATTGTGTCTCCGCAGTAGGTGCTGGACCTCCTAAAGACCTCCCTTTGCCCATGTTACATCCTCGTGTGTCCATGTTGTGTTGCCTTTCAGAACGTGCAAAACAACCTTCTCTTTGTTACTCATGCCAAGTGTGAAGAACACACAACGTCCCACACAAGAGGCGCAATGTCTAAGAAGAAGAGGTTGATGATCCAACCTTGAAGGTTTTTAAGAGGAGACCGGACAAGCATTTGTATGGCATGGTGCCATGTTTTCTATTTGAGCAAGGAGTTGGACTAGAAGACCTTCAAGGCCCCTTCCAGCCCTGTTTTTCCGTATTCCGCTTGGACTGGTATGATCAGAAGGGAGATTTCCCACCATTTATGATCCAGCATCCATTGCTTCGTATACCAATCTATTGTTTCAGCTAGTTTTTAAGCAAAAAAATATTCTGAATAGAGGCAATCATTTGAATTCTGGCTTCCCTCCACTTTGTTAGCAATTCCTAGGTCTTTCCTTTCATTCTGAATTTACTCTTGGCTCCAGTTGCAAGTCTGCCCCTCTTGAGTTATGCCACCTCATGAACTGGGCTTACAACAAGCTTCCATTTGCTCTTCTGGATTAGCCGCCCCACGTTTTTTTTGGCAAACCCCGATTTCACGGGGTGTGCTTGCCAAAGGCATAAATGCACACATGTGTACGAAGGGCCTCCACCCCCCAAAAAAGTACGTGTGAGTTGTGTCCTTTTGTGTTCTGGAAGCTGCTGTCAGCCGCCCCCCTTGACACCTGTTCAAGGGCCCCTCCTGAATTTTTCAGCAAAGATCATACGGCTTTGAGTTGGAAAGGCTACATTAATAGCTTCCAAGATCTGAGCAGATCGACTTTATTGCAGCTATAAATCTTTGCGAGAAAGAACCTTCAAGGCTCCGAGAAGACAGGCCAAAGTTATTCCTCTGCTGAGATCCCAGAACATCGTCGGGCTGTGTCTTACAACAGGGGTCCCAACGTTTTCGGCCCCAGGGACCAGTTTCGGGGAAGACACAAAGCTTTTTCATGGAGTGGAGGAGGAGGGAGGGGAGGAGTGTGCAACCTAGATCCCACACAGGAGCATTTTATACTAGAGTTTGCTCACCCGCCACTCTCGCCTCCAGCTGTGGCCCAGAATTCCCAACCAGCATGGATCTGATTGGGTGTTTTGGAAATGGTCTCCTTGCTATCTTCTTTTTTGAGCCTAGTTGGAGCAGGCATTCCTGACTGATCCTCAGAGATGTGAATGCTTTGAGCCTTTCCACGAGATAGCAATAGCAATTAGCAATAGCAGTTAGACTTATGTACCGCTTCCTAGGGCTTTCAGCCCTCTCTAAGCGGTTTACAGAGTCAGCATATTTTCCCCACAGTCTGGGTCCTCATTTCACCCACCTCGGAAGGATGGAAGGCTGAGTCAACCTTGAGCCGGTGAGATTAGAACCACCAAATTGCAGATAGCAGTCAGTTGAAGTGGCCTGCAGTACTGCACCCTAACCACTGTGCCACCTTGGCTCTTATATGCTGTTTATAATTATTCCTTAGAAAAGAGAGAGAGGGAAAAAGGGAGAGAGAAAGAGAGAGAGAATAAAAGCAGTGGGGGCGGAAGGTTCCTGGCATTGTGGTTATCTACAGAATTGAGCAATATTTCTTTTCCCAGCATAAACGCTCAACTTTTCCTTTCTCTATTAATGCCGAAAGAGGTGGGGTTACACCACCAGCCCTGCTGCGAAATCACCTCTCGCTTCTTGAAACTGATCATCTGACGTTTTTCACAAGAACATTCAGGCTGGACCGTTGACTGCCAGCTACTCCAAATAAGAACATGGGGGGAAAGCCACTCATCCTGGTTGAGAGCACAGTCAGGAGCCAGACTCCTTCATCTGCCCCACCACAATGAAATGGGGATGGGGGGGAAAAGGGCTTGGAGCTGCTTGCAGGAAGCTTGAAGGACTCCTGAGTTCTCCCTCGGCCTATCCTGGTTGAACCTAGTTTGTTTTCTCAATGTTTATTGCTCCTTGGGAATATCGCTTCCAGCAAAGCCGGCAGCAACAAACGAATTAGACTTTGGAATTTGCTCCTCATTTAGCCAGGAGGTCTTTTCTGGTGCTATGTCTGGTCCACCTTCCCAGGAAGACACATTCGACTGTGTTGCTGTGACAGGGCTGATGTCCAGCTCATTTACCCCTCGGTGTGTGCTATTTGCACAGGGTAGTAAACTCAGGGTATCTCCCCTGGGGGTAGGCCACCAGCCTCCCCGAGGTAGAAAGCCACAACGCCTGGTTCTCTGCCTGGATTTTCATCTGGAGAAGCCGAGCAAGAAAAATAGCCGTTCGGCCTTTCGTAGTGAGACCCGCTCATCCATCCGTCTTGGGCTGAGCAATTAATTAACAGGGTTAACATTTACATGACCCCGTTCTGGCTGGTGGTGAACTGTGAAATTCCTTTCTATTCTCCCAGGATATGCCAGTCAATGATTCCTGCCTTCCTCCCATTTACTCACCTGCTGGCTCACAAAAGTCTCCCCCAGGGGGGGTCACATTCCCCAATGGGCCCTGTGGCGGAGGGGACGGGGGGGGGCATGACTCAGTCAAGGCAGAACGTGGCATCATTGCTCCAGCAGGGACCATCCCTCGAGACTGGCAGCATTCGTGGGGGAGATCCAGTGGTGGGTTCCAGATCTCGTTCCAACCGGTATGGTTGGAAGGGGCCCGGCGTCACCCACGTGGGCACGCATGGTGCGCGCATGCATTGTAGCTGCCAGCAACGCTTCCACAACCCTCTGTGACGCTCCAGCTGCTCGTCGGAGCATTGCGCAGGCACTGTATGTGCCATGCGTGTGCACGGAAGCACCAAAGGTTTTAAAGGACAGGTAAGGAGTTCAGGCACTCCCCAATGTTTTGCAAAACACTCTCCATCCCTTCTTTCTTTCCCTGTATCCCCAGGAGTGGAGGAAACGTATCCAGAGGAGCCTCAACTTTCTCCACTTTAAGCTGGGTGGACTTCAACTTCCCGCTTCCTGGCTGGGGACGTCTGGAAGTCGAAGTCCGCCCGGCTTAAAGCCGAGCAAGTTGACGACCCCTGGCCCAGCGGACGCGCAGTGTGACAAGGCAGACGGATGCGTTGTCGCTTCTCTGGTGTGTGGTGCAGCGTTGAGAATCTGGACTTGCCCCTTGGGCTGGAGACAGAATAGAATAGAATAGAATTTTATTATTTATATGCGCCCTTCTCCGGGAGGACTCAGGGCGGCGAACAATTCAAAAGGGGAAAAAGGGGAATATAAAAAACAAAATACAAATAATAAAAGTAAACAACAGTCGCACAACCATACATGTCGAGAGGGGAAGGGAACTCATCACCCCCAGGCCTGCCGGCAAAGCCAGGTTTTGACGGCTTTTCGGAAGGCCTGGAGAGAGGTGAGGGTCCGAATCTCCGCGGGGAGTTCGTTCCAGAGGGCCGGAGCTGCCACAGAGAAGGCCCTCCCCCGGGTAATAGCCAGGTGGCATTGGCTGGTAGATGGCACCCGGAGGAGGCCAACCCTGTGAGATCTAATGGGTCTGTGGGAGGTAATTGGCAGCAGGCGGTCTCTCAAGTACAGAGGGGTGCCCATGCTCCCTGGCTGAAGGGGCACAGAAGGGGAGAGGAATTTGAATTTGAATTTCCTTTATTTGTATGCCGCCCTTTTCCCTGGGGGGACTCAGGGCGGCTCACAATTCAAAAAGGGAGGGGGGGGGAAAGACAAACAGTATTCCAATATGGAAACAATACAACATATTAAAAGAGAGCACAACAGTCACACAATTCGGGTGGGGTTGGAATCTTAACCCCAGGCCAGCCGGGACAGCCAGATCTTCAAAGCGGCGCGGAAGGATTGAAGGGTGGTGAGGGTCCGAATCTCCACGGGGAGTTCGTTCCAGAGGGTCGGAGCAGCCACCGAGAAGGCTCTCCTCCGGGTAGTTGCCAGTTTGCACTGGCTGGAAGATGGAATTCGGAGGAGGCCTAATCGATGCGATCGTATCTGTCTAGTGGAGGTAATTGGCAGTAGGCGGTCTCTCAAATACCCAGGCCCCACTACCGTGAAGGGCTTTATAGGTGATAAGTAGCACCTTGAAGCGCACCCGGAGATCGACAGGCAGCCAGTGCAGCTCGCGGAGGATAGGTGTTACGTGGGTGAAGCGAGAGCCAAGGTGGCGCAGTGGTTAAATGCAGCACTGCAGGCTACTGCTAGATCAGCAGTTCAGCGGTTCAAATCTCACCGGCTCAGGGTTGACTCAGCCTTCCATCCTTCTGAGGTGGGTAAAATGAGGACCCAGATTGTTGGGGGAAATATGCTGACTCTCTGTAAACCGCTTAGAGAGGCCTGAAAGGCCTATGAAGCGGTATATAAGTCTACTGCTATTGCTATTGCTATTGCACCCACAATCGCTCGCGCGGCTGCATTCTGGACTAGCTGAAGTCGAAGGAGGAAACACCCTCCTCACCAGAAAGGCAGACCTGGTGGCCAAACGTATCTGTGGGGTTGGGGAGGGAAAAGAAATAAAAAAAGTCTTCAGCTCCAACCTCCAGATCTGGAGGTGCCCCCCCCCCCCCGTAAGAACCCCTGGAGAAAGCAGAGGTCGGCCTCTTAAAGTCTCTGCAAGGGAGAGTCGCTTGCATTGGGCCGGGAAGGGAGCCCCGAGCAAGGAGGAAGGGCGGCTGGGTGAAGAAGCCCTCGCCCTTTTAAGTGGCGCAGGCGCTGCTCCGGCTGTCCTTGCCTGACCTTGCTCTCTGCGGAGCTATTAATACGCCCGATGGGAAGGGCTGGCGGACGGCTAGGCACGCCATGGGGCAGCCACCCCGCCCCAAAAGGAAGCTGGAAGCTGCTTTGCCGGAAGCCCCAGCCTTTCTGGGCCAACCCTTCCCCCCACCACTTCTGCTTTCTCAGAGTGGGGAAAGAAAACCCCTCTGTGCATGCCCAGAGGCCCATTTTCTGACCCCCCGGGCGGTGTTGCTTTGCAAGAGTCCAGCTTTGCAACTTCAGCAGACCCAAAGGAGAGACTTTGGCAGCCTTAATCCAAACTCTTCCAAGCAGCAGTGTGAAAAAGGTTGGACGCTGAAGCTTGAGGAGGGAGTCTGGTCTGCACCCTGGTTTAATATTGAGCCAAGGTGGCGCAGTGGTTAGATGCAGCACTGCAGGCTACTGCTAGATCAGCAGGTCAGCGGTTCAAATCTCACCGGCTCAGGGTTGACTCAGCCTTCCATCCTTCCGAGGTGGGTAAAATGAGGACCCCGGATTGTTGTTGGGGGCGATATGCTGACTCTCTGTAAACCGCTTAGAGAGGCCTGAAAGGCCTATGAAGCGGTATATAAGTCTACTGCTATTGCTATTGCTATTGCTATAAAGTATTTATTAAGTTTTTAAATCCGGAGAAGGAAGGGTGGCTCCATGGACAAATTCTTTGCCACGCTCTAAACCAGCTTCCTAAATGCTTTGCAGGCCTCCTGGAGGGCTGAGATTTCTCCCGACATTCCTGGCCCCCTCTGCACATTCAGCACATGCCTCCCCCCTGACCCAAACATGCTGAATTGCTCATTCCTCCACTGTCGAGGAGACCCCGAGGGTGAGGTTACAGCAGCCCTGCCCGAAAAGAGAGGGCAGGAGGAGACGCCTCCTGCATCTCCTGCAGAGGTTGTGGCACCCCTGGGTTTAGGGGCCTCGCAGCCTGCTCTGTCCTGGCAACAACGGCACCCTTTTTGTGAGGTTGTGTGGAAGTGAACCGCACCAGGAAACGGAGGCTGGTTCCTAGACGATTCACCCTCCCC
>NW_028261382.1:1478897-1496397 GCF_051295495.1 Thamnophis sirtalis
GAGAGAGAGAGAGAGAGAGAGAGAGAGAGAGAGAGAGAGGATCAAACTGACTGATCCATTATTTTATGGCTGCAGGGAAGAGTTGAATGATCATCAAAGATCTTCCAGACAATTGAAAGGAACCTGATTCCACTTTGGCTAAACTTGCAAGTTCCCAGGTGACATTTCTGAAAGGTCTCTGGGTCACCTGGGAGAAAAAGGTCTGGATTGGTCATCCTTCTAAGCCAATTGCTTTTTTTAAAAAATTATTTTTATTATTATTATCATGAATGGCTAAGAAAGTTTAAGAAAGCAGATGTGATACTGAACAAACTCTCCTGAACATGGAAGTATTTATTTCAGCCCTTCCCATGTCAGGATTCTCTTTTCCAGAAACAGAAAGTCAAGTTTTAGATCCATGCCTTGCGGAGTTCAACAGGTGTAGGGGCCATAGGTCACCTTCCAATGACTCCTGTTCCTAAAGGTAAAGGTCTCCCTCGCACGTGCATGCTAGTCATTCCCAACTCTAGGGGGCGCTGCTCACCTCTGTTTCAAAGCCGAAGAGCCAGCGCTGTCCGAAGACGTCCCTGTGGTCATGTGGCCGGCGTGACTCAACACCAAAGGAGCACGGAACGCTGTTACCTTCCCACCAAAGGTGGTTCCTATTTTCCTACTTGCATTTTTTACCTGCTTTCGAACTGATAGAAGCTGGGACAAGTCACGGGAGCTCACTCCGTTATGCGGCGCTAGGGATTCAAACCGCTGAACTGCCGGCCTTTCTGATCGACAAGCTCAGCGTCTTAGCCACTGAGCCACCACGTCCCTGTTCCTAGGGGATCCCAAACAAACAAATGTAATGCTGCACCACCCCCCACCCCCGTCAATGAACATGGATGTACAAGAATACTTCATTCAATCTGGAACACTTTTCTGACTTCAAGAAAACTCGCAGGGGAGAGTTTTTCTCAGAAGAAGTCAGGAATAAACGTTCGATCTGAATAAAATCGAAGCCATTTACGGAAGAAGAAGACTTTTTTCTCCAAGTCTTAAGTATTTGACTTCATCTTGGGTGCAAAATATCCGGCAAACGAGTTGCTGGTTCCCATCTGCAGGAGAAGAGGCGGCAAGGAGAGGCCAAGAGAGCGAGGGTTGGTGTGTATTATTCTTGGCGTTCGTGGTAGGACACGCATAGCTTGCTAGGCATTCAGACATAAATATTTGGAGTGGGACACATAATTATTTAGAAATCACCTCAAACGAGGAGGAAAGACGGCGAGGGAAGCCGAATCCGAAGGCTTTTTTCTGATGTCAACATCGCACCCATCCTTCCGTCCATCGAAACCCTTTTCCCTGACTTGTAGCTCATGGCCACATTCTAACCATGTTGCTCCTCAAGTATCCTTGGGGTTTAGGCTCAGCACGATCCCTTCGGAATCATCTGAATCAAACCGATCCTTGCTTTTTTGGGGGGGGGGGGGAGAGGTTTGGAAAGTCAGCTTGGACCTTCCTTATCTCAAAGGACCTTGCTAATCTCCTTCCTTTCCCTCACCCCTCTCTTGGCATTCGCCCCTAAGCTTCTAGCCCTCTGTGAGCCATCTGCCTTTTCTCTTCTGCCTTCCAGCTCAGCAGCACCAGATGATGTTCAGTTGAGTGCTTGTGTTGGGATAAAAATCCTTTGGAACTGATGCTTTTTAAAGTAGATTTACCTTCAATCACCATTTATTAAATCTCTCTCCACTGGAAACCATTGAATGGGGCGGGGGGGGGGTGCATTAAGCCCCGATTATAGAAAATCTGGAGGGGGGGGGAGTTATCGGAGGGGGTAGAAACATAGATTTATGCCCGTCTTTGTCTCATATTCCTGATTTACTTGGCTTGGGATCGCTCAGATTTCTAACAAGGAGAGACATTCGCCTCCTATGGCTTCCGTCGGGATGAAGCACCTTCTAAACTGGCTTCAGACAACCCCAACGGGGGCTATGTCTGAATGAGGTCCGGCCTTGGCTGGGTTGGTAAATACTAGCCAGCCATGGAGGCCAAAGGCTTAGGAACCAAGAAGGGGCCGGGAGGGAAACTCAGCGGCTCCGTCCGAAGGATGAGCAGTTCCTTCCAACGTACTTCTCTGAAGGGTTCCATATCCGGATCCCAGAAGGTAAGGTGGCTGTTTTGGCCAAGAAAAGTCCTCGCGCTGGAGCGGGGCCTGAAAGCTCTCCCTGAGAAGAGCAGCTCAGTGGAGATGGGGGTGTCCCACTGCTTTTATTCTTGCAGGTTTTGGATTGAGCCCCGTGAGGGGTATTCTGAGATGGAGTTGAGAGCTTTCCCTTGGAAACTGTCTTCATACTGTTGAGGAGAGGACCCAGATTGTTGTTGGGGGCAATATGCTGACTCTGTAAACCGCTTAGAGAGGGCTGAAAGCCCTATGAAGCGGTATATAAGTCTAACTACTATTGCTATTGCTATTTTTGGAGGGGGGACAGTTGGCTGACTTCCCAGAATCTATTGGTCAGGCTGGCGGTAATGTCAGAAGATAATGTCATCAAAAAACATTGGGCAGAAATTTGCATGTGGTTGGAAAGGACGATAAAGCAGCATATTGATTTCAAGCCGGAAATGTTTTTATTGGGTATTCTACCAGAGAACGATAGTAAAGAAAATGTATGTTTAATTATTCATGTAAATAACTGCAGCTAGAATTGTATTTGCACAAAGTTGGAAAATGGGGAAAATTCCCTCAGAGGTAATTAAAAAAAAAATTAGACACCGCAGAAATGAACAGATTAATGTTTGGCAGTTAAAGAGAAGGAAAAACCAGAATATTATTAAGATATGGGGATGTTTTTTATCACTGGATAAAAAATGAACATAGACAAAAAGAAACAGAAAATTGAATAATTTGGGGGGGGAAAGGGTAGAATTATAGGGGAGGAGTTGAATTAAAAGGCAATCGACATGTAAAGGTAAAGGCAAGATATAAATAGATTAAAAATGATGTAACTGTTAAAATGAATGGCATGAAGACTGTACCCAGATGGCACACTGTAAGATTAATGATGTGAGAGTGGTTATGGAAAAACAAAGTGAAAAACATTCACCAGAAAAAAAAGAAGATAAGGTCATCTAAGGTCTAGAGAAGCAAACTAGATGGGTGGTAGGCTCAGATACTGACTGTATCTAGAAGAGAACTTCCTAAACTCCCTCTAGAACAGGGGTGCCCAAACTTGGCAACTTTTTAAGACTTGTGGACTTTAAGACTTGTGCACCCAGCATAGCTGGCTGGAGAATTCTGGGAGTTGAAGTCCACAAGTCTTAGAGCCACTATTCTTGGATTGGCTCTAAGCTTCCTGTTTAGAGAGAGGAAAGGAGGTTTAATCAATTGGAGAACGATCAAGAGTTGATGTGTTGTGTCACGTTTTTCCATGAGATGGAAACTCCTTCCAGGCAGGGAAAGGATGGGTTTCATTGGTCTGAATCCAAAAACAACTCACGGTTTTCTTAAAGTGGTGGAACTCCTAACTTCAACTGAGAGTTTTGGAAGTTCTACCACGAAGAGGAGATGACAAGACAATGTTGCCTCTTAAGCCTCAGGGATCAAAATAGTGAAACCTCCACGTTCAATTCCATGCCTACCCTATTTTTTTTAAGAGGTCCAGGAACTTAGTTGGTACAGTTTTCCAGGGAATAACAAGTAGGAGTGTTGATATCTGAAACAATTTTTCTGTGTGTGATGGTTATTCAAGATCATTTGCCTGTGTTCCTTTTAAACAACAACAAGATGTGTAATAATTGAAATTAGGTGTAACAAATTGATGAGGATGAATTGATTGAATCAGGCAGAGTTGGATCAGAAGACCTGGTGGTATGGCAGTGGTGAGGTATTTTTGTGTGAATGCTGAGATAAATAGATAGATAGATGGATGGATGGATGGATGGATGGATGGATGGATGGATAGATAGATAGATAGATAGATAGATAGATAGATAGATAGATAGATAGATAGATAGATAGGACAGATTGATAAGATAGATGGGATAGATGGGATAGAGTTGATAGATGGAAAAGATGGATTCAGATGATAGAGATGTTGGATGGATAAAGAGAGGGAGAGAGAGATTAATGTTAGGCAGTTTTATTTGGATTAATGTACTTAAAACTTGGCTAATGTGTGGAAGTGTTCAAAGAATAAGCTTTCATTTCAAAGTTGCTTAAAATATCTTTTGCAAAGCATGCAAAGTTTCCGAACTGAGTTTGGTTCCATTTATTTTATTTTATTTTGGTGTCTTAGTATAGAGTGGAAACTTGAGAGTTTGATTCTTTTATGTTTCGATGTTGGGTGAATCTCCAAAATGTGTTCATTCAGTAACCATTTCAGGCAGGCTGATAAACAGCTTTGAGATTTCTTTTAAGGGGAGGCAACAGAGAAAGGGACTAAAGAAAGAAAGGATTTATGCTCCGTTAAGCAAATCTGGCTTCCCTCTTTGACTTTGCTTTTCGGAAACCAGCTGTGAAATCTGCAGATGATGATCACATGATCCCATTCACCCAACATCGAAACATAAAAGAATCAAACTCTCAAGTTTCCACTCTATAGTTCGGAAACTTTGCATGCTTTGCAAAAGATATTTTAAGCAACTTTGAAATGAAAGCTTATTCTTTTACTGCACATTCTCCCTTCTTTATCCATCCAACATCTCTATCATCTGAATCCATCTTTTCCTCTATCAAGCCTCTGATCTAAGTGGAGAGATTGCAGAGGAAGGGATGACAAGAGAGTCAGTTATGC
The DNA here is from genome assembly GCF_051295495.1 of Thamnophis sirtalis. Taxonomy (NCBI): domain Eukaryota; kingdom Metazoa; phylum Chordata; class Lepidosauria; order Squamata; family Natricidae; genus Thamnophis; species Thamnophis sirtalis. Next base: position 1,483,658 of record NW_028261382.1, read on the forward strand.
TGGCTGGGGAATTCTGGGAGTTGAAGTTCACAAGTCTTAAAGTGGCCAAAGTTTGAAGACCTCTGATCTAAGAGGAGAGATTGCAGAGGAAGGGATGACAAGAGAGTCAGTTATGCTGGATGGAGAATTCTGGGAGTTGATGTCCACAAGTCTTAAAGTGGCCAAAGTTTGAAGGCCTCTGATCTAAGTGGAGAGATTGCAGAGGAAGGGATGACAAGAGAGTCAGTTATGCTGGCTGGAGAATTCTGGGAGTTGAAGTCCACAAGTCTTAAAGTGGCCAAGTTTGAAGGCCTCTGATCTAAGTGGGGAGATTGCAGAGGAAGGGATGACAAGAGAGTCAGTTATGCTGGCTGGAGAATTCTGGGAGTTGAAGTCCACAAGTCTTAAAGTGGCCAAGTTTGAAGGCCTCTGATCTAAGTGGAGAGATTGCAGAGGAAGGGATGACAAGAGAGTAAATTATGCTGGCTGGGGAATTCTGGGAGTTGAAGTCCCAAAGTCTTAAAGTGGCCAAAGATTGAAGGCCTCTGATCTAAGTGGAGAGATTGCAGAGGAAGGGATGACAAGAGAGTAAATTATGCTGGCTGGGGAATTCTGGGAGTTGAAGTCCACAAGTCTTAAAGTGGCCAAGCTTGAAGACCTCTGCCCTAGTGGGTATCTAAATCCAATATGATGCTCCTCCTATCTCTTCCTTTCTCCTGGTGTCAATTTCCGTGCCAAGACCGAATTGCTTCTCCACTTTCAGGGTCAAAAAGCCTGGATAGAGAAGACCTTTTTCAAGAGAGAATGCTGCCGCATCATTGTCAACAGCAAAGATCCCACCAGGTGACTCTGTCTTGGTGTTGCATTGGTAATTCTTTGTCATCAACTGATTTCTTAAAGAACTGGTGTGAAGAACATCTTCAGATGGGTAACAGCCCTGGATAGCCAAAGGAAGAAAAGTGGTTTGGCGCCAGCCGCTGAGTCTGGTTTCATGTCTCTGTTTTGCTTTGGCCACACAGGTGCTGCTGCGGTCAACTCCTCCTTCAACACATCCCCATTCCGGTTGAAGCTGCAAGCAAGGATGGAGAAGACGCAACAAAGCAGTCGGAGGCCCAGCCAGAAAAATGGTGCATCAGTAAACACACCCACGCTCTCCCCACCGATGCTTTTGGAAATCTGGAGTTCCAAGGTGGAGGTCATATCAATAAGTCCATGGTAAGTAAGAAGGGTTGGTTCTTCAGAAGGGTCTGTGATGGCTTCCCAAGGTGGCCTTCTCCATGATCTTCTGCTGGAGAGTCTCAAGACATCGATCCTTAGGCAATGCCAAGGTTTCCACCCAAGCCAACGTGGAAGCCAACGTAAAGAAAGGACCTTTGAGAAAATCTGAAGGCTACCCAAAATGTCAAATTGTGTTCACGAAATAAAATATGCCGCTGGTGACAGGCTTAGAGCTCCTGGTGTCAGGTGCAAATGACCAAATCCATGTGTGAAGGTCCAACTAATCTGATTCACTGAGAAGCAATCTTCTCAACTAATGGTTAGCACCTTCTAGGAGATAAGGGGAAACGGACTTGAAAGGAAGTTGGACTTGGTCTGCTTGTGGCTATGTAGGGATTCTGGGCTGACCCCTCTTTTAACTCTGCCCCCAGGTTCTGCCATTCCTTCTCCCACGTCTGGCAGGAATCCATAAAATACATCTGGGAAAGAAAATCCTAGACTAGGCTCAAACTGTTTCCCCACCAAGCTGGTTTGCCAGAAAGGAAACCAAGATTGGAGCTGAGCTAACTAGGATGTTGATCAGATCCAGCAACGTTGCTGCGTCCTTTTTGTCTTGCAGTACATCCGAGTGTCCTATGATACCAAGCCGGACTTGCTGCTCCAACTCATGGTGAAGGAATGGCAACTGGAGCTCCCCAAGCTCCTAATATCCGTCCACGGGGGGCTCCAGAACTTTGAGCTGCAGCCCAAACTTAAGCAAGTGTTTGGGAAGGGGCTCATCAAGGCTGCCATGACCACGGGGGCCTGGATTTTCACTGGAGGAGTCAGTACAGGTATCTAATGGTCAGCTGTCCATCACCTTGGAAGTCCTCTGGGGTAAATGCCATGCTTTCTAGCAGGGGTTGTTTGTGTGGGTGGGAGACCCAAAGAGAAAGAAATATTGCGTGCTTTTTTTTTAAAAAAATAATCTTTATTAGTTATACATTTTTTAAGAGTAAAACATACAAATACAAATACAATTTTAAACATACAAACCCCCCTCCCCTCCCCCCCCCGCGGTGACAGTCATTCACAGCCCAACTTTTTTCTTTCCTTCCTCATTGTTAGGTCTCTAAGCCACATCTTCTCATTACAAAATTCAGGGATCTATTACAATACCCATGTTCACTTTTAACTTTCCCCGTTTTAAGTCCCTGCTCTTCTCCTTGTCGCCCACATCTACCATAAGTTCCAGCTAAGGTAATGTTCCGTTTCTCCTTTGTCTCTCAGCCAACCCGTCATTCTGTCCATTTCTGCACATTCATAGATCTTTTTAATTATAGCATCTTCCGACGGTATGGTAGTGGATTTCCAAAATTGTGCATAGGTTATTCTTGCGGCCACAATTATATGTAGGCTCAAATGCCATATTGAACTGCTTATGTTTTCTGGTTTAATGCTTAGTAGAAGGTTCTCGGGTCTCCATTCCATGCTTGCCCCAGTAACCTCTTTTAGCCATTTTTGAATCCTTCTCCAGTATTTCGTGGCCTCAGTACAGGACCACCAAATATTGTGTGCTTTGAAGGACAGACCAAGTACTACAATAACTATTGCACTGGGGATGAGCCATGAGTATCTGCTGGAAGGCCAAGAAAGCAATGAACTTGAGACAGTCTACGCTGCCCAAAGATTTGGTGGAACTTCTAAAAGTTGTGGACAATTGACCTCCCCCCCCCCAGAGAATTGAAGAAGGGTACCATCATTGTGAAACCAGTTTTCCATCTGGCCATTCAAGAAGATACCCATTTTGGGTCCTAACGGGACTGTCTCCATCCATGGGAAAGGGGTGGGGGCCTTTCGTGGAGAAAATGTTCTCCGAATTGTACGCAAGCATCCCAGGGGCTAATGCACTGGTCTCCTCCCTCACACAGGAATCATTCGCCACGTCGGAGATGCCCTGAAAGACCACTCTTCCAAGTCCAGAGGACGCATCTGTGCTGTTGGCATTGCCCCGTGGGGCATTGTGGAAAACAAGGAAGATCTGCTTGGCAAAGATGTGAGCCTTGCCCCCACATTTCTGGGGAGTTTTTAACCAAGTTCCCCCCCCCCCACTTCTTTCCAGCTTCTTGTTCTCTTTCATTTGTAACTGTCGGTATTTCTCTATCACCTTCTTTCCTTACTGGAAAATAAATTGTTAAAGTAAGGAAGGGATTGGCCTGTTTTGATTTGATTTGATTTGATTCAGGGGGCTGTGGAAGCCTCCCTCATGCCCTTCCTTACCCCAAATCAGTAGGCATGCCATGATTGCAAAGTTACGGTCCACAATCATTGCGTCTTCTAAAGCTTTCCTCCCAATCCTACCAAGCAAGGCAGATTTCGCCAAAGAGCATCCAACAGGAGAGCTTTAGATCTTTGGATGGCCTCCTCCAAGGTGTCATCAGCTCCACCTTCCCTTGCTTGCTTCCAAGGAGGCCCTAAGGACCCATCTGAGTTGCTTCAGAAGGTCCTTGGGCAAAAATCCTCAAGAGTTTGTTGTTTCCTCCCATCTGTCAGAAATGGTGTAGGATCTCCTGCTTGAGCGGGGTCGTTGAACTAGAATCAGTGGTTCCCAAACTTGGCAACTTTTAAGACTTGTGGACTTCAACTCCCAGAATTCTCCAGCCAGCTCTGCTGGAGTCAGTTATGCTGGCTGGAGAATTCTGGGAGTTGAAGTCCACAAGTCTTAAAGTGGCCAAGTTTGAAGGCCTCTGGTCTAAGTGGAGAGATTGCAGAGGAAGGGATGACAAGAGAGTCAGTTATGCTGGCTGGAGAATTCTGGGAGTTGAAGTCCACAAGTCTTAAAGTTGCCAAGTTTGGGAACCACTGGATTAGATGACCTACAAGGTCCCTTCCAACTCTGTTAATCTGTTAATCATTTTAATGTGCAGTTTTCTGTTGCCTCATTTTTTAGTTCCTGCTTCGTGCTTAGCCGCAATTTTGCTGTCACTTTCCCATTCAGGCAGCGCTAACTCCTAGCTGAGAGTTGAACGGATCAAAGTGGTGTGTGGGGTTTTCCCTTCCCTTCTTCGCACGAGGGCACAAACTGGAGATGGGAAAATCTCTGCTTGCATTTTCAGATTAACCAGAATCCCCCTGAACTTCAACCCTTTTCACCCCGACGCCTCCAGGAAGTGTCCTCCACCAGAGATGGCCTTGGTTCAAAAAAGCTTTTATTTATTTGCTGGGGGAGGAAACAAGGATTCGAGTGGTGCTAGAATTAAATTAATCCATCTCAAGCTTTGGGCTGCCCGCGACCTCTGTTGTGGATTTCACGGGGGCCGCCCCGTCTTTGCTCCCAAATGCTGCAAATCTGCCCCCTTTTCCTTTGCATCTGGGCACCTCGTCCAGGAGAGGAGGCCAACGGCCATCTGCCTGGGGGAATTTATATTTGGCTGGCTGATGGCATTCTCGTTAAAGCTTCCTATTAATTGGCATTCTTCCTCCTGGGAAATCATCTCTGGGATGGCGGAGATCTGCAGAGGGGCACCCCCCCCCCGTTTCATTTCCCATGACAGCCAGAGACAAGTGCATCGGTGTGGGTTGGGGGTTGTGGGGCCCTCTGCTGCACTCAAACAACCCTTCGCTTCTCTGCTTGACAGGTGACGAAGCTTTATCAGACGATGTCAAACCCTCTCAGCAAACTCTGTGTGCTGAACAGCTCCCACACGCATTTCATCCTCGCCGACAATGGCACCCTGGGCAAATACGGGGCAGAGGTGAAACTGAGGCGCCAGCTGGAAAAGCACATCTCTCTGCAGAAAATCAACACCCGTAAGTGAGGGGGTTGAGGTCTTCTGCCCCCAAAGGCCCTAACCCCCATAACAATGACCAGGCATGGTTGCTTTCCTTGGCTTGGAAAACCCCAGTGGCACAGTGGTTGGAATGAAGTATTGCAGGCTAATTCTGCCCATTGCCAGCAGTTCGATACTGACTGACTCAAGGTTGACTCAGCCTTCCTTCCTTCCTTCCTTCCTTCCTTCCTTCCTTCCTTCCTAAAATGTGGACCCAGATTGGTGGGGGGCAAGACGCTGACTCTGTAAACCGCTTAAAGAGGGATGAAAAGCATTCTGAAGCAGTATATAAGAAAGTGTTGTTGTCCTTCCTTCCTTCCTTCCTTCCTTCCTTCCTTCCTTCCTTCCCCTTTCCCCTTTTGAGTTGTTCGCTGCCCTGAGTCCCTCCCGGAGAAGGGCGGCATACAAATAAATCTAAATCTAAATCTATCTAAATCTAAATCTAAATCTAAATCTAAATCTAAATCTAAATCTAAATCTAAATCTAAATCTAAATCTAAATCTAAATCTAAATCTAAATCTAAATCTAAATCTAAATCTAAATCTAAATCTAAATCTAATCTAAATCTTCCTTCCTTCCTTCCTTCCTTCCTTCCTTCCTTCCTTCCTTCCTTCCTTCCTTCCTTCCTTCCTTCCTTCCTTCCTTCCTTCCTTCCAGGATTATCCCTGTAAAGTGGGGAAAAAACAAAAGGCGATTTCTTCCAACAACCGGTTCTCTGAACTACTTGGAAAGTTACCAACCGGTTCTCCCGAATAGGTGCGAACCGGCTGAATCCCACCACTGGTTTAGTTTAATGAAAATAAGGGCTGTGGGCGACAGGATAGCTGTCCTCCAACATTTGAGGGGCTGCCACAAAGAAGAGGGAGTCAACCTGTTCTCCAAGGCAGGAGAAGGCAGGACAAGAAGCAATGGATGGAGACTAATCGAGGAGAGCAGCAACCTGGGATGAAGGCGACATTCTCCTGCCAGCGAGAACAATCAACTGGTTGAATGACCTGCCTCCAGAAGTTGTGGGGGCTCCAACACTGGAGCTTTTAAGGAAGTGCCCCTTGTCTGGAATGCTAGAGGGTCTGCTGCTTGGGGGATATAGGTCCCTTCCAGCTCTGTTATTCCTATTCTGCACCCAAAATTATGTGCAATATATTGTAAAAGCGGACTCCAATAAAACGGTGCCACAGTGGAGAACTGGAGGCCTCCATAGCTTGGAAACCTTTTGTTGGCCTCTGATGGTGTGCTTGGTTCCTTCTGCAGGCCTGGGGCAAGGAGTCCCCGTGGTGGGGTTGGTAGTTGAAGGTGGCCCCAATGTGATCTCCATTGTCTTGGAATACCTGCGCGAAGAGCCCCCGCTTCCCGTGGTCATCTGCGACGGCAGTGGAAGAGCTTCGGACATTATATCATTCGCACACAAGTACTCAGAAGAAGGCGGGTGAGCTACCGGGGCAAGAGGGGTGGGGCACAGGTGGGTTTGCCCTTTGCCCTTTTATTTGGGGAGGGCGTCCTTTATAGAGCCGAGGTGGCACAGTGGTTAGGGTGCAGTACTACAGGCTACTTCAGCTGACTGCAGTTCGGCGGTTCAAATCTCACCGGCTCAGGGTTGACTCAGCCTTCCATCCTTCCGAGGTGGGTAAAATGAGGACCTGGATTGTTGTTGGGGGCAATATGCTGACTCTGTAAACCGCTTAGAGAGGGCTGAAAGCCCTATGAAGCGGTATATAAGTCTAACTGCTATTGCTATCTGTCTGTCTGTCTGTCTGTCTCTGTCTCTGTCTCTGTCTCTGTCTCTGTCTCTGTCTCTGTCTCTGTCTCTGTCTCTGTCTCTGTCTCTGTCTCTGTCTCTGTCTCTGCCTATCTATCTATCTATCTATCTATCTATCTATCTATCTATCTATCTATCTATCTATCTATCTATCTGATTGTTGGGGGCGATATGCTGACTCTGTAAACCGCTTAGAGAGGGCTGAAAGCCCTATGAAGCGGTATATAAGTCTAACTGCTATTGCTATCTATCTATCATCTATCTATCTATCTATCTATCTATCTATCTATCTATCTATCTATCTGTCTCTGTCTCTGTCTCTGTCTCTGTCTCTGTCTCTGTCTGTCTCTGTCTCTGTCTCTGTCTCTGTCTCTGTCTCTGTCTCTGTCTGTCTGTCTATCTATCTATCTATCTATCTATCTATCTATCTATCTATCTATCTATCTGTCTCTGTCTCTGTCTCTGTCTCTGTCTCTGTCTGTCTCTGTCTCTGTCTCTGTCTCTGTCTCTGTCTCTGTCTCTGTCTGTCTGTCTATCTATCTATCTATCTATCTATCTATCTATCTATCTGTCTCTGTCTCTGTCTCTGTCTCTGTCTCTGTCTCTGTCTCTGTCTGTCTCTGTCTCTGTCTCTGTCTCTGTCTCTGTCTGTCTGTCTATCTATCTATCTATCTATCTATCTATCTATCTATCTATCTATCTATTGGATTGTTGGGTGGCGAGGTTCCTTAGTTGGGCTGTGAAACATCTGCAGTTGGGCTGTGAAACATCTGCAGGAAAATCCACCCAGCTGAGAGACCACCAAGGACCCCACAATCCAACCCTTCTCTTCTATTGCTAGAATAATATTGCTAGAATAATAGACAATACATAATATCTAACATCACCTTCCTGATTTCTGAAGCCTAACATCCTCCCCCCCCCCCGCTTTCTCTCCCTCAATTTCAGCATAATAAATGAATCTCTTCGGGACCAGCTGCTGGTCACCATTCAGAAAACATTCAACTACAGTCGGAGTCAGGCCCACCAGCTCTTTGTGATTCTCATGGAGTGTATGAAGAAGAAAGAACTTGTAAGGCTCTTATTTTTCTCCTTCTTCTTCTTCTTCTTCTTCTTCTTCTTCTTCTTCTTCTTCTTCTTCTTCTTCTTCTTCTTCTTCTTCCTCCTCCTCCTCCTCCTCCTCCTCCTCCTCCTCCTCCTCCTCTTCTTCTTCTTCTTATGACCCCATAATCCCTTGAGGGATGAAGCCTGGGCAGCTGAATGAAGCTGAGTGTTTACTGGCCAGATGCTCTCCCTGTTGCCAGTGCGGAGTTTTGTTCAGCAGATATATTCTCATCGCGCCCAGAGAGAGAAATGTCTGCATCTACCTGGGATCGAACTCACAACCTCCTGATTGTGAGGCGAGCACTCTAGGCCACTCTTGTATTGCAGGAGCATTTATGGGAACATTATTTGCCTCTGTTTTACGGCCTTGTCAGTGTTGGCTGCCGTGTTCTTGGTGGGCCCTGAGTGGCAAAGGGAAATGCCAGGCCCAGTTCAAATCAGTCCTCAGTGTTGTCATGGGGACCGAAAGGGGGGGGGAGGGCATTCCACGCATACTGTCGGCTGGAGTCGGATCTCAGGTTACTGCAGCCGGTTTGGGAGGGCTGCATCTCATAGGGTAATGTGATTTAGGACACAGACTGAGGGGCGGGAAGGAACAGGGGTAAAGTTCAGAAGTAAACCAAACGAAGCACAGGCTTGGCTGCGAACAGATCCTGCCTAATGGAGCCTCCTAATAAATCACTGGTTTTGTATTGGAAACTCGACTCGCTAATTATGATTTGGGGCATCTTTAGGAAATCTGGCAGCCACCTTGTGATTAACCGGGCCAGATTAATTGCCCTGAGCAACGAGTGAGAGCAACAGCCACAGATATCAAACGGCAACCCAAAAGGACATCTGTTTTGGGTTGTTTTTTTAGGGAATCTCTTCTGATGATATAATCAGCTTGTCCTTCTTAAAAGCCTCCATCAGTGAATGCCTTTTCCCCCCTCCACAATTGTCCTCATGATAATAGCAGTTAGGAGGTTATGAGAATCTGGTCAGATTAACTCTTAATCCCTGTGTTCTTCCTGAAGATAAATGGGTGCAGAGAGGACATTCTCTGTTGCTCATTCCTTCTTCCTCTCCCGCCTAATCCAGCAAGCCTCCTTAAGGCTTCTGAACTATGCTCTATGCTTTATCCTTGTTTCCATATTAAAGAAAAGGAAAAGGTTTAAGAATCAAATCCTTCACCACGTCCCTCTGGTTGGACACTTAAGGATTGAGCCGAGGTGGCGCAGTGGGTAGAGTGTAGCACTGCAGGCCACTTCAGCTGACTGCTATCTGCAGTTCAGCGGTTCTAATCTCACCGGCTCAGGGTTGACTCAGCCTTCCATCCTTCCGAGGTGGGTAAAATGAGGACCCAGATTGTTGGGGGCAATATGATGACTCTGTAAACCGCTTAGAGAGGGCTGAAAGCCCTATGAAGCGGTATATAGGTCTAACTGCTATTGCTATTGCTGTCGATCCATCTATCTATGTATCTATGTATCTATCTATCTATCTATCTATCTATCTATCTATCTATCTATCTATCGGATTGTTGGGGGCGATATGCTGACTCTATAAACCGCTTAGAGAGGGCTGAAAGCCCTATGAAGCGGTATATAAGTCTAACTGCTATTGCTATTGATTGGGGAGGAAAATCCATATGCAGGCAAGAAAGCCAAGCCAAGTTTCAGCTAGTCTAATGGCCAGTAATTAAAATTTGTTAGCAATTCCCCTTTCTTTTAGAAGTAGACACGTATCTGATTCTAAAATATCTCTTTCTCTACAGAATGTTAAATTGAGATGTAAATACTTGATCAGTGCAGAGCCATCCATTATGCAATAGCCATAATTTTTGTAGCAATTGGGTGACTGGTTATGTACCGTCAAGTTGTTTTTTGACACCCAGAAACCACCGAATCTTTAGCAATAGCAATAGCAGTGGACTTATATACCGCTTCATAGGCCTTTCAGGCCTCTCTAAGCGGTTTACAGAGAGTCAGCATATCGCCCCCAACAACAATCCGGGTCCTCATTTTACCCACCTCGGAAGGATGGAAGGCTGAGTCAACCCTGAGCCAGTGAGATTTGAACCGCTGACCTGCTGATCTAGCAGTAGCCTGCAGTGCTGCATTTTTAACCACTGCGCCACCTTGGCTCTCAATCGAATTCTTGAAGCCTTCAGTGCACAAAAGAGAAACGTGGAAATGTTCTTCTGCTTTTCCTCATGGTTTTTCTTTGCTGGTCTTTAGATCACGGTCTTCCGCATGGGATCGGAAGGGCAGCAAGATATTGAGATGTCCATCCTAACAGCCTTGCTTAAAGGTGAGCCTCGCATGCAGGGAGTGAGAAGGCGTAGAGGGGCTGGGAAAGGAATGGAAGGCAGGGGGGAGACTTGAACAATCGAGGGAGAGAAGTCAAGTCCATTGGCAGCTTCTCTCCTAAAGGGCAAATGGGAAGAACCTTGGAGAGAAGCTTTTCAGATATCCTTCAAAGAGATTCTGCTGTCATGAAGAGCCGAGGTGGCGCAGTGGTTAAATGCAGCACTGCAGGCTACTGCTAGATCAGCAGGTCAGCGGTTCAAATCTCACCGGCTCAGGGTTGACTCAGCCTTCCATCCTTCCGAGGTGGGTAAAATGAGGACCCAGATTGTTGGGGGCGATAGGCTGACTCTCTGTAAACCGCTTAGAGAGGGCTGAAAGCCCTATGAAGCGGTATATAAGTCTAACTGCTATATTGCTATTGCTATATGAACTCATGGGAAATTCCGTACAAGACCTGCATGGACCCCAAAACTATCACTAAAGATACTTTACTGAAACCTTTGAAGTTCTAACTTCCTCTAACCACTCAACTGGGTGGAGTTGACACAAAGAATAGAGATATTGAGAAAATAATAATAATACATCCTTATTTTTATTTTAACTCATGACAAAAGATAGGTTGGGCATTAGAGCCACAAGTCCAGGGGGGGAAATACTATCGGTTTGCAACAGTTTGCACGAACCGGTAGGGACGGTTGTCGTTGGTTCTGCGAATGGTAGTAAAAAAAAAAAAAAGCTTCCGAGAATTGCACGGCTCACAGCTGTGAACCTTGCGATCGTCAGAAGCTTTTTCCTCACTGTTTAAGGCATTTTCCCCCCCTGCCTTTTCATCCAAACTGGCAGGAAAAAAATGCTTTAAAAAGTGGGGAAAAAGATTGCATGACAATCAGCTGTGCTGTGCAACCATGGGAACCAATTGTTCACTTTTTAAAGGTTGATTTTGCTACCTGTTCGCCTGAACCGGTAGTAAAAAAATGCTAAAGAAAGAAAGAAAGAAAGAAAGAAAGAAAGAAAGAAAGAAAGAAAGAGAGAGAGAGAGAGAGAACAAGAGGAAGAGGAGGGAAAGAAGAAAGAGGTAAGGAGAGGAGGGTGGAAGGGAGAGAAAGAGGGTAGGAAGGGGAAGTGTAGGAGTAGGGGAGAGGTAAGGGAAGAAGGAAGGGGAAGGAGAGGAGGAAGGAAGGAAGTAGAGAAGGGAGGGAGGGAGAAAAGAAATGGAAAACGAGGTGGTGTTACAACAGGTGGAAGGGATGGTAAATAAAGCAACCCAAACTGTATATTATAACCTATTAAATGGAATAATAAATGTGTAAGAATGACAAATGTAAAGAAGGATAACAATTATGCGAATGTATACTTACAATGGTATGTAAGAGAATAAAAAATAAAAAAACTTTGGAAAGAAAAAAAAGTTTTTTTAAAAAAGCTTCCCACAACCTCCCACCCCCCCTCCCAAACTTCTTAAAGCATTTTTTACTATCGTTTTGGGCGAATAGGTAGTAAAAATGCTTTAAAAATTAAAAAAAGAAAGTTGGCCACGTCCACCCAGTCGCATGATTCCCACCACCACCACCAAGCCACACCCACCGAGCCCAGAGAACCGGTGGCAATATTTTTTTACATTTCACATTACAAGGTGGCGCAGTGGTTAAATGCAGCACTGCAGGCTACTGCTAGATCAGCAGGTCAGCGGTTCAAATCTCACCGGCTCAGGGTTGACTCAGCCTTCCATCCTTCCGAGGTGGGTAAAATGAGGACCCAGATTGTTGTTGGGGACGATATGCTGACTCTGTAAACCGCTTAGAGAGGGCTGAAAGGCCTATGAAGCGGTATATAAGTCTACTGCTATTGCTATATTGCTATTGCTATTTCGCCACTGCACCAGTCCGTCCTTGCATTGGTACAAAAATCTTGACCCTCCTTGTTTCCTTAGGAACCAACGTCTCCGCACCGGATCAGCTGAGTTTAGCTTTGGCTTGGAACCGGGTCGATATTGCCCGTAGCCAGATCTTCGTCTTTGGGCACCATTGGCCGGTAAAGATTTCTTAGAGTTTAAACTTCCTCCTCTTGGTATCTAAAAAAAAAGAACCAGAGTTTTACCTTCGAAAGGAGAATCCTGGGTGGGATTCTTCTGCTAGTTATCTTAGCCTTCTTCTCCATAACCAGAGGGATTTGTTCTTGGCATTAACCATCTCCAGTCCAGGCTGCCCGCCAGAAGTCTACGCAATGCCGCAATAAGAAAAAGGCCTTGTGTTGTAGCTGGCCGAGTGTAGTGTGTGCTTACTTTTCAGCCTCTCTCCCTCGTCACATCTGGGGTTGTCCAACCAGTTCTTCCTGCCGTACCACCAGCCAAATTTGCATGAGAAGATTAAAGGAGGACCTCCAGTGTCCTTTCACACTTACTGGAGACCTTCAGATCATCTCCGCTGGGGATGGAAGAGAAAGGAGTCCCTTGTTCTTACTCCCCCCGCTCCCTCCGCCATTATTCAACTATGTGTCTGGTGTTCTTTCCTCTCCAGCCCCTGGGAAGTCTGTCTCCCGCAGATGGGGCACCTCAGGAAAAGGAGAAGAAATCTCCCGCCCCT